>NW_026000242.1:11453534-11512410 GCF_001458135.2 Marmota marmota marmota
GGGGGGGGGGGGAGAGAGAGAGAGAGAGAGAGAGAGAGAGAGAGACTAAACACAGCTCACCCAAAGGCATGCCCCCAATGACCCACCTCCTCTAGCCACAATCTACCAGCTTACTGTCACCACCCAATTAATCCCTAATCAGGGGATTTACACATTGATTAGGTTATTCTCATAACCTAGTCATTTCACCTCTAAGCTTCCTTGCATTGTCTCACACCTAAGCTTTTGGGGGACTCACCTAATCTAAACCATAAAGCCTCTCACTACTTCATGCCTCCCCCAAGCTTTGGAACTGTTGGTTCACTCATTGAACAAATACTGGTGAGCATTATTATGTCCTAGGAACTAGGTAGACAGTTATCATCACGAATCACTGATAAGTAGCCAAATACAGTTCTGATTAAAGCTACGGTGGCCCTTCTGGATTTCACATTGGTCACCCTTTCATTTCCTTATGTTTTTTCTGCCATCAAACCCAACCTGATGCCTGTGCTTCTCTAAACCCTGATAGCAAAATCGCAGGCATGGGTCTCTCAGAAACTTCACTCATCCACAAATGAACAATGAAGGGCTAATGACTGGCAGCTGGTGCCTTCATTTACCCTTAGTAGTTTCTAGAAAGTCTCTTCATAGAGCCTCAGGCCTCCACACTGTGGAACATTGAGATGTCCACGAAGATTTTCTAAGGGATCATGGGCTTGGCTACATTTAAGGGAATCAGGTCTATATCTGCAACATCCATATGTACCTTTTCATAAAATTGATCTGCCAAGAAACGTGCTTCCACTGAGATACAATGCTGCAATGCTCTTTCTACCTCCCCACCGCCTCTTATTTTTTATGTCTTTAAATTTTTATTGGTGCATTATAATTTTACATGCTAGTGGGATTCATTATGCCATATTCAGACATGCACATAACATAAATTCAATCAATTTCCTTCTCCAGTACTTTCTATTTTCCTCCCTTCCTCTCCCCCTCTTTTGTAGTTACTTTTCCCCAATTTTAAGAAAGAAAAAGTATTCATCTTGCCTGTTTTAACTGTTAGTATCATGCAAGATTTGCACAAAGGTAGCAAACCTCCTGAGCATCAAGAAAAGAGACAATTCACATTCTACCAGCCAAATTATACCAGCCAGGGTTTAGTGTAAGAAGCAGAAGCCTTTTTAGGCATTTCAAGCAACAAGGAATTTTGTACCAAAAAAAAAAAAAAAAAAAGGTAGATACCAAATTATAAGAACTCCTGCAAATGCAGGCTTCAGGCAGGGTCCTTGGAATGCTTTCTAGAGCAATAGAGAGTTGATCTAATACTCATCTGGGACTGGAGCCACCATCACTGCTAAGCAGTCCCTGCACACAAGGAAACGGGAAATTGGCCCCCATACCTATGATCCAGGTATTAGAAAGTGATATCAAGGAGTTGCCAAAGCAAAGCCATAGAGTTTCTTGACACATAGAAAGCTGGAGGATAAACACTGGGACTTGCAGCAGGAAAACAAACAAACAAACAAACAAACAAACAAAAAAAACCCAGCCTT
Source organism: Marmota marmota marmota (assembly GCF_001458135.2). NCBI lineage: Eukaryota > Metazoa > Chordata > Mammalia > Rodentia > Sciuridae > Marmota > Marmota marmota. Next base: position 11,455,073 of record NW_026000242.1, read on the forward strand.
CTTGTCCAGGGAGGTTGCTAGAAGCCTGAGAAAGATGCTTCTGTGCTCAATCCTGCCTTCCAAATCTTACACAAGTGCACTGAATGGCAGAAATTAACTATGTCTCAATTCTAGGTTCAAGGAGGCACCAAAACACTGGTTGTTAGCTCTTCACTGTCTCCAAACAGGAGAATGAAATGGAATTTGAAGAGCCATTGAAGTACCTGCTCCAATGAGTATCCAAGGCACCATAAACCTGTGAAGTGCTCTTGTTTTTCTTTGTCTTATGTATACTTTTATTAATAATCACATACATCATGTTGGAAGGTTCTGAATTCATGGACTGAGAGAGTGGAATGAATTTTAGTGTAAAAACTCCACCTTTTCCTTCCCCACCTCTTGAGGGATAAGCCCTTGGGGCAAAGAGTAATGAGAATATCAGTAACAAATTTTGAAGGTGGCTTTATTTCATCCCAGTCACAAATGCAAAGTTCTTCCCGAGTTAGAACTAGACTATTTAAGATTTATCCAAAGCTCCCTGGGAAGTCTCAACATCCCAATCCCACACACTCTGCACTTCCCTTATTTTCAATGAGAAGGAACTTGGCAGGTGACACTCATTCACCTATGGCTCATTCAAGCCTTGGATGCATATTTTGCATGATTTTGAGGAAGGGAAGCTAAAAGCATCCACAGTTCCATCCAGCTGCTTAGCATCACTGCCTCAGGTCATAGAAACTCATCTTAGAGGTGTATCTACACTCATTTTTCACTTCTTCCTGCCATCAACCATGTGTCTGCTCCTTTACTCATTTCTACAAGGAGCTTATGAGATTTAGATTAATTTAATGAAAACACATTACAAATTCTACAATAAATAATGCTCTCAACAACAATCATTAATAAATATGCTATGGAAAGTCTCCCATTTACTAGTGACTCAATATACCTTCTCTGCTTTTGTTATTTATGTTGTAGCAGTAATTAATGTGCACCCAGGGACACTTAAATTAATTGTAAAAGGGAGTCTCAAGTCTCTTGTTATGAGAGACCCTTCCATGGTATTCTGCTTTACATATTTAATATTTTCACCATAATTTTTTATTTATGTATAATATTCTGATCAATTATATAATGCTAATTATTATGAGAATACCTCAAGGAGAAGAAAAATATTTTACCGTTTAGAACCTATAGTCATAGGAATTGTTTTTAAAAATTAACATTAATGTATATATAATGGGGTGATCAATAAAAGACTTTAAATCATAAGAATATACAGCAACAGTATAATTCTGTGGAGGAAGTGAAATGGAATTTTAGGAGAAAATGGAATAAAGCAAAATCCTCAAGTGCTAAAGAGCCTGTTGTTTTGCTTTTTCAGCTGTTTCTATTCTTAAGTAGATGATGGTAGGTATCAATGTGCTACTCTATTCAATTTCCTTCTGATAAATGTAAAAGGCGATGTAGTGATTTTTATTATAAAATGGCAATATCTCTAACAAGAAATAACACCTTATGAAACTACTTAAACTTGTGATAAAATAAATTTAGATGTCAACTTAAAAATATGCAAGGGAGCACATGTTTTCTGTGCTCCCTTTTTTTTTTTTTTTTTTTTGAGTATTCCTGGTTGAAATCCAGCAGTAGCCAAACCCACAGAATGAACCTATAGTGAAGAAAATATGAACAGTATTGGAGGGCAGAGGGCAAAATCCTTTTCTATCAAGACAATGCAAGGAGGTGACATTTATCTAGCAGACCTGCTACTTGCAATGTCTCATTCTACAAGGAAAAGAAGTATTCCTGTCAAGAGTTAAAAAACTGCAGTCAAACTGCCTGGATTCCAATCCTGGCTCTTCCACCTACCAACCCAGGAGGAGCCCTTTAAATTCTGAGCCTTAGACTCTGTGAATCCCTTCCCTCACCCACCATATTGGGCCACAGGAAGAATGTGAAACTTGTGTTGGAGTAGGAGTCAATTCTGCAGGACCCTTTTGTGAATTGTTTGAAACTGCTACTGAAACCTCCTTAACACGGGGCTGCTGTGAGGACTAAGTGGGTCACAATATTCAGTCTTTAGATGACACCAGCACCTGGAAGGATGTGAACACTCATGAGGTCCATCAGCAACCCTGGTTTCCAGCAAGGAAACCCAGGCCCAGGCAGGTCAGTACCTTGAGATCTGAGCCAGTGGTCCCCACCATAGAGATGGCCTTGGAGTGTGTGCCTGCAGCTGCTGTCCAGTGTAAAGCAATCCTCACACCTTACCACTGTCCTTGGATTCTCTCCTCTCTCTAATCCATGGGGGAGGTGGCACAGATACCTCTGCAGGGCAACTGTCCTTGGACAGGGTTGACAGCTGGGAGTAACAGGGAAGGGATGGAAGGCAGATGCACGAAGCTTTTCACTCTGCCTAGCAGAGCTGTCAGTTCTAGTCCTTTATCAAAAAATCACAAAATACCTGCCTCCAATTTGAAGAACCTTTTTGCTTGATGGGAACCTTAAAACATCCATTCTTAAAATGTCACCAAAGAAGTTTAAAGGGAGGAACAGTAAAGAGACTGAGGTGTGAGCTTGTCACTTTCTCTCACACTTTCTTCCTATTTGTCCCTTCTGCTCTAGAGAGAAAAATCAGGGGAAGAAGAAACCGTGGACACTGTCTGACTTGGCTGAGAAGGCCACTCTATCTTCTGTTCACAGTCTGCCCTAAGAGAGGGCCTTCAGCCAAGAGCAGGAGAGAGACTCAGCTGCTCCATGTTGCCTCCCACACAGGCCCAAACACCTCCACCAGCGAGACTCCAACCCCTGACACTTCTGCACAGTGTACTGTTTATTATCTTCCTGTGGCTGACCCAAGCTGTTAATGACTTTGTTCATGTGTCTGCTTATTTATTGCCTGCATCCCTCCTGTCGATGTTAGAATATAAACTTAAACAGGGACGTTATCTGCCTTGTCCTTGGTAGAGCTGCCATAGTCTAGTGCAGCCTCAAGCGTACAGTAGGCCCTCAATAAATGTTTAGGTGCATTCATGAATGACTGTGTGGCCAAATGGGTGACTAAAAGTTCTTCCTTTCCTTAATATACCTGAACTGGCAGGGCCTCTGTGTTCCTAACAGGACCGACATGTCTCTCGCTACAATGGAACAGACATGTTTGTTCATTTGTTCCTGGAGTATTCTGTGAACCTAGATTATGAGCCAGATACCATAAAACACATTAGGTTGACATGGAGCCCACAATACAGGAGATGGACAGACTTTAAATAAGTATCTCTCTGGTGACTTCAAAAAAGAAAAGAACAGAGAATGAGAGGACAGAAAGGGAGGGGGGCTGGCAACTAGTTTAGCTTGTACACCAGCAAAGACTCGGAAGATGAACCCACCAAAGGGAGGGAAGATGTTTTTAGGCAGAGAGGATGGTATTCACACTGCTTTTTGCAGACAAATGCATACCAAGTTTGTACCCAAGCATACACACAAGTTAGCACACATTTGCACACAAATGCTCAGCGATGGGAAAGGTACCCCAGGATATAGGAATGAAATGAACAAGGCATCGGTGGACTGACCCCCGTGGAGAGGCTCCTGATAGGCTTTGCTAAGTAGTTTTGTTTTTATTCTCAGGCCTGTAAAAAGCCTCGAGAAGCCTTGAGTAAGTGGGTCACATGATTCCACTTGCATTTAAAAAGCTCTTTTTGAATATTGTGTTGAAAACAGATTATAGATGGGCAGACATGGAGACTCAGAGACTAGCTGATGCAGTAGGAGAGTGGTACTTTGAACATAATTTCTGTCCTTCTGAGATGAACAGCCCATGGACAAGATCACTCATTCGCACATTCACTCATTCAGAAACTCATTAGTTAAGAGCTTTATGATAGCACAGTGAACAAAACATACACAGTCCTGGAACCCAAACTCACAGCCTTCCTGTCACATGAGGTTGAGCCCAGAGTGGAGAAGCAAGGAAACCATGGGAGAGGCACCTGATCCTGACAGGGATCTCAAGGACAGCCAAGTCAGAGAGAGCTATGGGCCAATATTACAAATTCCAAGATACACGTGAATTGACCCCACATCTACGTCCTGAAATAGCTCCGTGGTCTTGGTGTTTATTCATCTAACTGCCCACCGACCAACTGCTCTAGGGTGGCCACGGGTAATTGGATTTTAACATGGCCCAAACAGAAACCATTGCCTTTGGCATTTGACTACCCAATGCCCAATCTTGCACCACGCTGTCTCTCCTGACTCCAAGAAAGAGTCTCAGATCTCTGCATCCCTCTGTTATCCTCTACATTCAACCACTCACCAAGTCCTATTAATTTGGCTTCCCTAGGGTCTGTTACCTTCTTCCCGTCTCTATTCCCACTGCCATTCGCCTGGTCCAGCCCTACCTGGTCATCTCTAAGAATAGCTACAACCACTCCATCTGTTCTTCCCCCTCCTTTCCATCCAGCGCTCCACCCCCATGGCTTTGCAAACACACACTGCACCTCACTGACTTCCGGCTGCATCCTTAAGCCTCAGCTTGGCTGCCACTTCCTTTGGAACACCTCCTCTGGTCTCCTTGGCTCAGTGCCTCAACCACCTGATGCCGAATACTGTGCACTGGTCACACTTCCCATTAAGTGCTTGCCTCCCCCATCAGGCTCTGTGGTCCAGGAGGGCAGGCGCCATGTCTTCCTTGCTTACACCGGTCAGAAGTTTCTAACAAGAGTCATTGTATAAAGAAGATGTGATTTCTCAGCTGGAAATTGTGGGGAGTTTTCTGACCCTAAGTGGATTCATAAGAAGCCTGCAGCAGGTGTGCAGGTGGCCCCCAGTGGCCCAGCCTCACCCCTTCTGCCTTTTCCCTCTCCTTTGCTTTCCCTCCTCCCAGAGTTGGCTGCTGTGACCACAGATGGCGAGAGGAAACATGATTTATATTTCTTTATTTGGTGTGGAGAGCGTGTGACAGACGGAGATAAATTCTCCCTCTCCTCATCCCACCCCCAGATTTCTCCTCCTTTGGTTTGTGAATCTTTGAAGACAATGCTCTGAAAGGGGCTGAAAGGCAGGTGTTTGGTGGAGAGAGAGGGCCAGGAGGTGTTTGGGCTGTGGGGAGCTGCTAACCCATCTGTGGCTGGCTATTACCATCACCTGGACCATCACGACTAAGGGGCACTTAGGAAAGGAAGAAGAGAGTAGAGAGGAGGAACCATCCTTTCAGGTGTTGGAGCCAAAGGATCTCTGAAAATGTTTTTAAAAAAAACAGTCTGAACCTGAAGGGCAGCAAACCAGCGTAGGTATGAGCTGAGATGTGCTTCGTTCTTGTGGTTGCTTCCCCTGTTATTGACCCCTGCAGACCTCCCTTTAGAAACTTCTAGCTACTCAGCAGGTGGGTCTCCTCTGTGCCCCACCCCAGGTGCTAGGGTGCTCCCAGAGTTCTTATTTCTACCCTTCAGCTGAGTGAATGCATAGTGATCTCTGTGCTCTGCCCCTATGTACCTGAGCCTCCCTCTTCATGTACCATCTTGATATTTTTTTACTTTCATTTCATGAACAAAAGGAGAGAAATCCTAGAATTGAGAAAGTGCTGGGAATTGAAGAGCATGGTTGGACCCTGTGGCTCTTCAGGGAGAGAGGCTTGTTCCAGAGAACAGCACAGACAGCAGAGGAAACACAGAGGCAGGTTTGTCTGGGGCAGAGAGAGAGAGAACTTAGAAGTTCAGAACTGAGGCTTATTGAAAATGAAGCCCAAGCTAGAGAATGCCAGATGATTTCTGCCCTGCTTGCTACAGACACGCAGACAGTGCAGGCTTGAGATGCCCTCCTGTCTCCGCTGCATCTCAGGGTCAGGCAGGTAAAGAGGCCCCAAAGAAACCTGAACAATCTCTACTGTCAGATTCTGAACAAAGCCCAGAATTCTGGACAAGGCTGTGCTCCACTCCTTTCTAAATGGGTGGGCTCTACTATCCCTACCTGCTTGTGCGCGCATGCACACACACACACACACACACACACACACACACACCCCACACCACCATCAGCAGTAGCTTTTGCCAGGCAGCTGAATCAAGCTGCCTCATCATGGTCAGTAATCAAAGAGAAGAAGAGGAATTCTAGTGCCAGACCTGGCAGGATCTTGGCCTCTTAAAGGCTCCCAGTCACCACCATATCCTCCCAATCTCACCTATCCCAGAAAATAACAGTCACAGAGCAGTTTAATACATATTCAGTGCTCACTATGGGTGGGCACTGTGCCAAGTGCCATAGACTTACTTTGCATAATCTTCACAACAATTCTCTGAGGCAGGTTTAGTTATTGGCTCCATTTTGAGGATAAATAGACAAGGTTAGAAGTTAAATAAGATAAATAAACTAAGCTACTCAGTCATACATAGCTTCCAAGGGTCTTGACCTCCAAGGTAGCCTCTGACTCCCAGAGCTGGCTTAGATGCCCCTTCTTTGGGTTCTAGTAAGGATCTTAGCACTTGCCACATAGTATTATAATTGAGGGCTTATGTACATGACCATGTTCTCACCATCAGAATGTCAGTGGAAACCACATGTACAATTTCCAGACCTGTGTGAGTGCCTTTGATCCAGCATCAACCACACAGACATGGACTATGCCCTAAGACAGAGGTTCTCAAACTTAGTTGCCATCGGATTCCATGTATAGCCAAGTTTGAGAATTGCTGCTTTGGAAGATGCTGGAGGAAAAAGATGGAAGGGATCCAGTCCCAGAATGACTGCATGGAGCAGAACTTCCTGCCCACTGGGAATTACCCTGGAACAGTGATAGGAGAGAGACAGCAACCCTCACAAATTCTATGGAGGCCAGGCTTGAGCAGTCAGAAGAGAAACAGGTAACACTTGGACACCTGGAATCCTGGCCACTGGTTAGGAAATGCAAAAGCAACAGCAATCACAGGCTTGCAAATATACACATGCATACAATTCACACACTTCTGCATGACTGTCTCTATCCCAGTCACCATTAGAGCAGCAATCAGCGAGAGCCACAGCTTTCCTGGCTTCCCACCAGGCTCTGATTAAGGGGGAACTTCTCCACCCACTTTCCCCACTGCAAGGCAGGCTGAGCTCCAGCTTCCTCCTTCATATTCTCTTCCTGATCATTAAAAGCAACCAAGTAAAAATTTCCTGTAGGCTCCACCTTTCCTGTCATCTCTCCTAAAACATGGCTCAGATTTGGTTTTGTTCTTGGTGCCCAAGTTTTCTCCTGCTAGCTCAGGAAATCCCATAATTCAACTGACCAGCTGTAGACATGGGGCTCCAATCGAGATCCCAAGTGCAAAACTCAGGTTGAATCCTGCCCCACCTGCTACTTGAGTGTGAGGCCAGGCCAGCTTAGTTGCCTTGGAGTTTAGGAATGAATCCCAACCAGCAGAAGACTGAGAGTAAACAGTGGCTGTTCCCTAAGGACTCAAAGCAATAGATCCAAGTCCAGGACCATGGACAGGGAAGAGCAGACCTGATGACTACATGGATAGGAAGGAAGGACATTCTCTGAATACTGGGAAGAAGTTATTAGCCTGCCTAGGAAGTTAGCACTGGGTGAAGATGCCTTAGGAACCACACCCATCCAGGAAGAGATGATACCCCTTGGGAATCAGATCAAAAACAAGAATGTCAGGAAAAGCACATGTACAACACACAAGCCACACAGGGAAAGGTCCAAGCCATGAATGGCTTTAATCGATAGGACAAGAGATGCTATAGAGTCCCCTGAGAATGGTGCTACAACCAGAGCTTTAGTATTGGGTTTTCTACTGCTCCCTGTGGAGCCTTGGACAAGTCACTAGGCCTCCCTGAACTTCAGTTTCTTCACCCATGAAATGAGTGAGATGGTGATATCTTCTTTACTGACTGTCCTATGATGTTATAAGGTCAAATAAGATGTTGTAAATCAAATAGAAGAACAAAATTTGTAATAAATATTGACATGCTCTGGTTTCAAATGAGATTCCAGTGCTGAACAGAGGAACTTTACTATAGTAGCTGCTCATCAAATATTTGCTGAAGCATTGTTGATTTTGTTGTTAAAAAAAAGAAATTAAATAAATTCAGACACTTCTATTCAAATGAAAATATACAAAGAGAAGGAGGAAAGGGTTACAGATTCAGACCTTGAGGAACAGCAGTTCCTCAGAGGTCTTTTCTTGACCTGCCTGTTTCTATATCTTTGCAGTTAGAATGGGGGAAGTCTGCAGGAGGGAAAGTAAAACAGGGAGGCCATGAGTGAGCCCTTGGAAGGGCTCTTGGCCTCCAGGTTACCTTCCTCACATCATAGACAGATTGCTGGTGGCATTTACTATGCCTGTTGTCCATGTTGTAGGGAACCTGTCCTCAGAAGACTTATCCAAGATCCTTAGCCTCCTCAATTGACTACAGTTGAATGGTAAGCATCTGAGCCAGGGGCATTGTCTTAGTCTATTTTATGGTACTATAACAGAATGCTTAAAACCTGGCAATTTGTAAAGAACAGAGATTTATTTCTTATAGTTCTGGAGATTGGAAAGTCCAAGGCTATATGTGGTGAGGTCCTTCTTGCTGCATAATCCCATAGTGGACAGCAGAAGAGCAGGAGAACATGCACAGAGCATTGCAGGGAGGTTCAACTAGCTTTTATAACAAACCCACTCTTGTGATAATGACATTAACCCATTCATGAGCACAGATTTTTTTTTTGTACCAGGTATTAAACTCAGGGGCGCTTAACCACCCCAGTCCTTTTTATATTTTATTTAGAGACAGGGTCTTGTTAAGTTGCTTAGGGCCTCCCTAAGTTAATGAGGCTGGCTTTGAACTTGTGATCCTTCTACCTCAGCCTCCCAAGCTGCTGGGATCATAGGCATAAATCACGGAACCTAGCAAGGACAGAACCTTTATGCTTGGGATTATAATTATAATTATATTATAATCATGAGGTAAAGAGAGACTGAGTAAGGGAAACTGAAGGGCCATTGGTGGGCCCAAGTTCTAAGCAAGCAGATACCATGAAAAAGAGCAGGGAGTGAGGAAACCACATGACAGCAGAAGAAGTATTTAGGCATGGTGTGAGGCAAATGTATGGAGAGGAGCTGAGACACCTTTGGATTGTGCCCCAAAGCCTCTACTGAGTCCCAGCACCTCTTGGGTCTTTAGGACCTTCTACTCTCACCCTCTGCCAGGCATGGCTCACCTTCAGCCTGCTCCTTCCAGAGCCTGATCTTCCCTAGATCACATTGGAAGCTTGGCTTTGTGGCTAGCATTCTCATTTCCTTATTCTCATATGCATCTTGTCTTCAAGCCCTGCATGACTTGAGGAGCCCTGAAGGGGTGTCGGTTTCTTATAATCCAAAAACCTAAACTAACAGGGTATCTTTGGAGATCTGAGTTTCGGAGCCCAGGGTCATGGTGGGCTCCTTGGGTGTCTGTCTAGCAAAACCAGTGGAGTAAATGCAGCCCCGCAGTGGGGAAGAGGTGGTCTTGAACACTTGAAGCTCCTGATCCTAGAGCCGTTTGGAGTCCTTACCTTTAGAACTGCCAGTGAGTGCATGTGAGCTCTCTGGTGTGTGCACTTGACCTGAGCCCATCTGTTCTAGTTAGCTAGGGATGATCACACCAGTGCCTATAACCAGCCAAGCATGCTGGTAGAGATGAGTATCAGGAGGTGATGCTCAACCCTATGTGCACAAAAATTCTCTGCTCTAAAATTTATAAATCTTGAAGCAAGGGTACAGAGGTTCCTCACCCAGCCCTGTCTCTTCACACTCCTAGATCCATCCTATACATCAAGGTCTCCTGCATACAGGGTTGGGTCTCCAGCCCCAAGTTAAAGTTCCATGTGTGCTTTCTCCCACTTCCTCAATAGTCACCCCATGGCCAATGTGCAGGGGTAGGATTTTGCACATCAATAGTGAAGTCTACCTTAAGAAGGATGGACGCAGGGAAGAGATCCCAGTAAACCTTGAAAGGTAAATTGAATCTGTTTGGGCCCTGAATTCTAAATACTTGGAATGTAGTCCAAAAGGGGATATGAATGTAGGGTAAATACCAAATTTATTCACAACATACAGCCCTCAACAAAAGCACCAGCTTTGCTTCTGTATTTTACCAGGGCTGCAGAATGCTCACTGTGTGCAGGCATAATTCTAAGTATATATAGCTCATTTGAGTGTTAAGCAACCCTAAGTTGTCACTACTTCTAATTTACAGATAAGGATCCAAGGGCACAGAGATTAAATATCTCCCCCATAGCAAGTAGGTGGTAGCAAGTAGGTCTCCCCCTGGAAGTGTGGTTCAACTCTGGGATCTAACCATCTTCCTCCAGGACTTTCATGGCTGACATGGCCTCAGGCTTTATGCTCACCTCAGGCTCAGCTTGGACCCAGTGAAGGCATGGAAACCACTATCCTATGTTTCCCTTTCTTTCTATAGCTCTGAGCATGGTGTCTTACTTGGCCCTGTTTGCATGGGAATTGCTTCAGGCAGCCCATGGACATGTAGAAGACAGGCAGTCTGGGAAGAGGTTGTTCAGAAGCCTGTCCCAAGTCTGACAGAAAGAGGATGAGTCTGAAACTAAAATCAGCCCTTCATAAAGTACCTGTTATGGATCAGCAATGGGCTCGCTGACATCACCTACAATTCTCAACTAAGAGTTTGCTAGTATTGCTTTCGTTTCACAACATATAACTAAAACTTTAAAAGGCTGAGTAATTTTACAGACATTAATCAATAGTTGTCTTGAGTAGGATTTGAACCCAACTCTCTGTGTCTCTAAATGAATGCTATCCAGAAAGTTACATTGCTGTGACCAGTTTCTATTAACACCCCCCATCCCTTCCTTCCTCTTGCCTGCCTTCAATTTCCACTTCTTTGTCCTTCTACCCTACTTTGCTCCCTCCCTTCTTCTCCTTTTCTGCTCTTTCAAGAAGGGAGATCATCCCCTGAGTAAGTCCTTTCTACCTCTGCCAGTCTCTAATGAGATGGGCCTGTAGCAAGCACATTGCCTAGGTCAGCACTTGTAAAGATGAGGAGACAGGCTGTGGGGAGAGGAGGAAGAAGGGAGGGAGGGAGAGAGAGATCCAGAGAGAACAGAGAAGCCACCATTGTTGGTGCACTGGCTGCTGCCTCCCAGAAATATGGAGATTAGCAGCAGCTATCCCTAACTACATTCCCTCCAACAGCTGTTTAAGGAAAAACATCTACAAATAAATATTTGCAAAGCAACTTAGCCATGGCCCACACACACTGGCACAGACCTACTCAGTCTCTCTGGAGCCTCAGTGACTCTTGAGTTCTCTCTCTCCAAACCTCTGACCTAGTGGAGCCTGAAGGCACTGCAGACTGGCCTGGGTTTGAGGGTCCCTGCAGGAGAGACCAGGTGCTGTCTCTAGGCCCCTCTGATAATTTCTCTAGGACTCGCAGTCTCCTAGGTTCCTTGCAGGGGAGGAAGGCTGCTTCTTAACTGCATATTATGAAGCAATGAGCTGTCTTGAATGTCTGGGCTGAGAAGGGCTTTAGGGACTGCCTTCTGTCATTCCCTCATTTCATGAAATTTCTAAATAGTTTGAAGTCACAGATAGTTCTGAAATTCTTGTGGTTTGGCTGAATGTAAAAGTCAGGGTGGGCTAAATGCTATGACAAGCTCAAATTCTTAGTGGCTCAACACAATAAGGCAGCCCATAGGGGTCAGCAGTGGTGGATGGGAGGGCTCTGCTCCACACAAACATGCAGAGACCCAGGCTCTAACCATCTTAGGCTCCACCATTTCCAACAAGCTCATCACAAAGTGGAAAGAACAGGTGGGGAGGGTCATGAGCATGGGAGGTTTGGATGAGCCAGGTCCATAGTGGAGAACTCTACTCCTGCACACTTCCCATAGGCCATCTCCACCACAGCGATGCCCACAAAAAGAGGGAAAACTCAATATTGGAAAGCAGTAGCAATTTCTGTCCCTCTTTGGAAAGAGGCATAACCTTCTTTCCTTTTTTCTTTCTTTTTTTTAATCTAGCACCTTTAATCTTTCAGGCAGGTGTTAATAATGCAAACAGTGAATAATAGAAAGAGCTAATATACTTGAGTGCTTATTATATGCCAGACCCTGTGCAGAGATTACTTCTTTTAATCCTCACAAGGACCTAATGCCAAGATATGAGCAGTATTTCCATGTTTCAAGAGTAGGACTAATAAGGCTAAGAGATGTTCAGGGTCTCCTGTTAGGTCACATAGCTTGTGGGCTGGTGGTCCTGCTGGGATTTGAGGTCAGAGCCAGCCTATAGTTATGAGCTGAGCATATCCAGGCTGAAGAGCTAAGGACAGTCGGGTTAGGGTTCAGCCATGGCCGGTCACTCCAACTTACAGTAGACAACAGAGAAGCTGGGCCATTGTTCCCCACAGCAGCGTCCTCACCCCCACCTCCCAAGCAGGTTGTGAGACACAGAGCCTTTGAGTCACCATGCAACTTGACAGCACATCCCCTGCTCAGCAGAACTGCTTTTAAAAGCATTTACTTTTTAATGATCTAATTCTGGAGGACTGTGAATGTGCTCCAGTAGATGGCGCTATGCTGTTCCCCTACTTCCTTGGACCCCCTCTAGCTCTTCATACCACTTGCCCTCAGAGCCTGGAGCAAGGCCCATACCCCAGACCCAGGTTCTTCCCTGTGACTGGGAGGAAAGAGCTTCACATGGTGGAATGGGCTGGTACCAGGTTGCAGTCTGGTTGCCTCTTTGCCCCTGTGTGCCTCACAGGTCCATAATACTAGAGGCTATAATGTCTCTGCTATAGGGCAGAGCATGCTCACAAAGGTCATGGGCACTGGGAGCACACACAAAGCTGGACTCACCACTTATATGTTACTTATAGGCATCTGGTCAAAAATTAACTCACTTTCTTCACCTGCAAAATGTGAAAATATCTGCCCCAGTGAGCCGCCATAGCATCTGGGGTGAGGAGTCAGTGAATTACACAACTAAAATTCTTTCCCCAGTGCCAAGCACACAGCAAGAACTAGAAGTGTTCTTTAGTGTTATTAGATCTGGGATCAATTGTGTTGATAAGTAGATATTCCCAACAAAGTCTTCCCACACTACCTGAGTAAGAGAGTTCCATCTGCTCGACTTCTCAGCTGTCTAGTTCTCTGAGGCAATCTCTAAGCACCAGACTGTTCCAGGGTATTGATTAGGCCAAATTGATGTAAGGGAGGCCGGGGAGGCCTTAGCTAGAGGCTGAGTTCATCTATACAGTGAGTGAAGTGAGAGAAGAAGGAGATAGGAGGCAGCCATGTCCTCTGAGACGGGATTTAGCACACCAGGATTCTATTAGTGAAATGTTTATGTGGAAGGAAAGAGTGAGCTGGGAAAGCCAGGAGGGGCTATCAAGCGGCATCATAGGTCTTTCTTGAGAGAAGGAAGATTAGGTGGAAGCTCCTAGGCGGGACTGCAGTGAAATCTAAGGTTTCCAAATCCTGGAGACGCCCTGAGCCCAAGTTGGCTGACAAATGGACACCCTGTCTTCCAGGAAGGAGTCTGCCTGAGCCCTCTCTCCAGCTGCCCTCAGAAATTGAGAAGGGCTGGTGGAAGCACGGGGTCCCTGCCAAGGCCGCACGGATCTCAAAGTGCAGTAGTTAATTATAGGAGGTGTATCTGCCCCAGTGAGCCGCCATAGCAGCCTGAGGTGAGGAGTCAGTGAATCACGCAACTAAAATTCTTTTCCCAGTGCCAATTCTCATGGCCATCACAGGAGAAAGACAGTTGTGGGCTGAGAGAGGCTGAGGTTCAAGTTGGTGGAGGGAAGTATGAAAGGAAAGAATGAGGAGCAGGGTGTGGGGTAAGAGAATGAGGAATACGAAAATGGTTGGAAATTATGTAACCTGTTTAGTGTTTCTTGAGAAATACAAATTATAAACTGGGAATTCCCTTTTTATTATCTTTGTCTTCTTGGGCTATGATCTTTCCAATGTGGCTTATGATTGAATCTGAAACTAGTTCCAGGGTTCACAAATAGTTGTATCTATCTACCTATCTCTCTCTCTCTGTCCATCTATTTATTTATTTTTGTACCAGAGATTGAGACAGGGTGCTTAACCACTGAGCCATATCCCCAACCCTTTTGTTTTATTTAGAGACAGGGTCTTGCTGAGTTGCTTAGGGCCTCACTAAATTATTATTGAGGCTGACTTTGAACTTGCAATCCTCCTACCTCAGCCTCCCAGACCACTGGGATTACAGGCTTGCACCACCACACCCTGCTTCAACAAATAGTTTTATAAAATATGGAGCCTATGATGAAACAGACATGATTTGAAGTGCTTTATTAATTCATTTCATCCTTATAACAAACTGGTGATGTGGGTATAATTGTTGTCATGTCCATTTTGCAGATGAGGAAATGGGGGCAAGAGAAGTTGATAACTTGACTGAATTCATAGCCAAGAAGTGGCAGAGATGGGATTTGAAGCCTAGAGTCTGTGCTTCATCTGATACACCACAATGCCACTCACCGCGGCCACCGCTGTGTCTCCATTTCCTTCTTCCCACCCTTCTCTGCATTATGACCTCCTGTCAACACACCAGTCCTGCAGTGTGCAGCCACTCCAGTATCTGATCCTCCAGCTGTCCCATGCTCTCACTGAGGACAGTGAGGCCCCTTCCTTCCCTGGGCCTTCGGAAGTGCAGGTCAACACATTTGTGAATCTGGGTTTGGATCATCTTCCAAAAGTATTTGCAGCTCATAATCCCCAAATTCTACTTTGTCATTGAGGCTTGCCTGGCTTAAAATTGGCTCTCAAAAAAAGCTGAGGTCCATTCTGGGAGAGTCATAGGGACACTCCCACATATGTGGCCACAGCTTTCCATGGCCACCATACCAGTGATCCACAACTTTCTGAAGGTCTAACCATTCCTCCACATTATTCCCTGATCATTTCTTTCCTAACCTCTTAGAAAACTTCACTGCCTGCTTATGTGTAGAATTGGAGACTCAATTCAGCCCTGGTTTAGGTAGAATGGTTTAGGTAGAATGCTTATTTTATAGGAATTTAGGAAAGTGTTCACTGGGACAAAGAGACCTGGAGAAGTCGACAGGATGAGAAAACAGATGGCCCCGTCCACAACCCTTTGCATGTCAGGGCTTCCAACCCACCATTTCAAGAAGCCAGAGGCAAGTCAGGTCATTTGATAATTGATCCTTATGGGAATCTAGACCCTCGAAACTTACCTGACACCTGATTAGGGCTCCTTCTGAGAAGCCAATAGGTATGTAGGGAGGGAGAGTCCAAAACTGACAGTGTACTATGAAGAACCCTGTCCTCACCCCAGATCAAAATTCCTAGTTAGGGCAGAGCCCCTGGGGAAAGAAGTTAGAAGAAAGATGCTGCGGGTGGGCGGCAGAGCACCCTCAGGATGGCTTCATGCTTTTCCTGGCAGTTTGCCACCCCGCCCAGGCCCTTGGAAAGTCCTTTGCTAACCCAAGAGAATCTGGTGTTCCCTAGGGCCACTCCCAGGGCTGCAGACAGGCTGAGTTCTGCCTGGTAGTGACCAGTGATGGTCAGTGCCGTGAGCTCTGAGGCCTCAGCTCTAGGCCTACACTCCTGTCTGCCTCTCTCAGCTCTGGAGTCAACGCCTGGACTCTGGTTGATAAAGAATCGATTTCTGTTTCCTCTTGTTCCTGTGGGGCTTGGCTGTCATGACAGGAAACTGGAAACCTAATAAAGACTGCACTGGAGCAGCTTGCCCTGAGCCTGCCTGAGTCTCAGCATTAGGGAGGAGAAGCCTGGGGGGGGCGGGAGAGAGACAGGCCCACCTCCTGGAGCAGCCTGGGGGCACCACAGGCCTTGTGGCCTTGGGTTCACCATGTGCTGGGGTGGGAGGCATTCACAGGGACCACAGGAAGCACACACACAGAGGGTGGAGCGCTGGCAGAAAGAGGAGATTGCCAACCACTCCTCAGCACCCATGCCTCTGAGCTGGCCTCGAACTGGGGACCAGTTTCGTGGCCAATGCCCAGTGGGGCCACACAGGCCCCTGCTTGCAGTTTAATGCTTGTTTGTTGTTGTCTTGAAATTCTTATCAGTTTTACTTTTTAATTTCTGTTTCGTATATGAAGCCAGATGGGATACTGGAGCGCAGTAAACTGAGGTTTCTCCACCATCCTTCCCAACCCCTGGTGCCTGGGCCCTGCCTGGCCTCTCTTCCCCTCCCCTGTCAGGGACTGGGTACAGGTACAGGCAGGGTAGGTTTAGGCAAGCAAGCCTTGCAACTTCTTCAGGCCAGACATGGAGATCCCTATCCCTGACCTGAGCTGGCAGCACCTCACCATGGTGCTCTGGGGAGGGGGACAATTTACCCCCCCTCTGACCCAGGTTCTGAGTGTGTCCTAAGGCAGAGAGGGCAATCCCTCTGGAGTCACCCACCCACCATGGGTCAGGAAGAAGAGATACCTGGCTTGACCTCTGCCTGGCTGGGATCATGCACCATGATCCAACTGTTGCTGGGCAGAACATGCCCACATACCATGTCTACTGTGATATTCTGTGCTTGCCCAAGAGAATACAGCATTAAATAACATTTTAAAAACCATCAGGACAGGTTGCAAGAGAGACCATAAAAGCAAAGGGAAAGTTTTGTATTTCACAGCCTTTAACTGCACTTTCTCCCCATGCTTTGAACAAGGAGCCCCATATTTTTATTTTGCACCTGGCTTTGAAAACTACGTAGCCAGCCCTGCCTTCACTCCCCGGCCAGGATGGCATTTCTTACCAATGATCAGGGAGAGGGCACCAATCTGAGAAGGGCCAGGGCCCTCCAGGACTGCAGTGAAGAGTGGCTTCAGGGTTGTTACCGGGTGAGTTGTCTCCCTAAAGCTCATATGTGAGACAAAGCAAGAAAGTTTGGAGGAGAAATGATTGGGTTATAGCCTTAGCCTAATCAGCGAGTTAATCCCCGATGGGATTAACTGAAGTGGTAGGGGTGTGGCTGGAGGTGGGAATTGGGGCATGGCTTTGGGTATAAATTTGCATCTGGAGAGTGAAGTCTCTCCTTTCGGGTCATGTGAGTTACTCCCTCTGCTACACCCTTCTGCCACTATGCTCTGCCTCACCTTGAGCCCCAAATAATGGAGCCAGATTTCTATGGACTAAGAATTCTGAAACAGTGAGCCTTCAAATAAACTTTTCCTCCTCTGTAGTTGTTCTGGTCAGATCCTTTAGTCACAGTAGTGAAAAGAAGCTGAAACAAGGGTTCCATCTGCAGCCTCAGTCCCCTGCCTCTCTGTCTTCCCTTGGTGGGCTCTGACAGACAGCATTTGGCCTCCTTCCATAGTCCACCAGTTCTCAAGTTCCTGTCCCTATTCCTGCTCCCAACTCTGCTTATCCTTGGCTGACTTTGTGCCTCCTCCCTGGTGGGAACGGCACTGGATAGGCTTCGTCTCAGTCTCTCTTTCCCTAATTGACTCCTCCAAGGCCATTCCTGTTCTCACCTCCACCTCTGACAGACAGTGATTAAAGACATCCCTGCGGGTGCGGTGGCACATGAGCGTAATCTCAGTGGCTCAGGAGACTGAGGCAGGAGGATCACGAGTTCAAAGCCAGTCTCAGCAAAAATGAGATACTAAACAACTCAGTGAGACCCTGTCTCTAAAAAAAAAAAAAATACAAAATAGGGCTGGGGATGTGGCTCAGTGGTCAAGTGCCCTGAGTTCAATCCCCAGTACACACAACACACACACACACACACACACACACACAGGCCATCCCCCGGTCACCCTCTACAGTAGTTGCTGTCCCCACTTAGGATTTCTTGCTTGTCTGTGCAAGGCACTCCACTCTTCCCAGAACATGCTGTCATCTCAGACTTGATGTGTTGAAAATGGAAGTCACCCTCTTCTCCTTGAGTCAGCTCTTCTTTTGACTGCTCTATTTCTGGCTCTGACACCCTCATCCTTACAACCACCCAGATCTGAAACTTCCTGGTAGTCTTTTATGCTTCCCTTTCCATTATCTCCCACCTCTAATAAAGCTCTCATTCCTTCCTTAAAAATGTGTCTTGCACAATAAGAGAACAAACAACCCAATCAACAAATGGGCCAAGGACCTGAACAGACACTTCTCAGAGGAGGACATACAGTCAATCAACAAGTACATGAAAAAATGCTCACCATCTCTAGCTGTCAGAGAAATGCAAATCAAAACCACCCTAAGATACCATCTCACTCCAGTAAGATTGGCAGCCATTAGGAAGTCAAACAACAACAAGTGCTGGCGAGGATGTGGGGAAAAGGGTACACTTGTACATTGCTGGTGGGACTGCAGATTGGTGCAGCCAATTTGGAAAGCAGTATGGAGATTTCTTGGAAAGCTGGGAATGGAGCCACCATTTGACCCAGCTATTCCCCTTCTTGGTCTATTCCCTAAAGACCTAAAAAGAGCATGCTACAGGGACACTGCTACATCGATGTTCATAGCAGCACAGTTCACAATAGCAAGACTGTGGAACCAACCTAGATGCCCTTCAATAGACGAATGGATAAAAAAAATGTGGCATTTATACACAATGGAGTATTACTCTGCATTAAAAAATGACAAAATCATAGAATTTACAGGGAAATGGATGGCATTAGAGCAGATTATGCTAAGTGAAGCTAGCCAATCCCTAAAAAACAAATGCCAAATGTCTTCTTTGATATAAGGAGAGTAACTAAGATCAGAGTAGGGACGAAGAGCAGGAGAAGAAGATTAACATTTAACAGGGATGAGAGGTGGGAGGGAAAGGGAGAGAGAAGGGAAATTGCATGGAAATGGAAGGAGACCCTCAGGGTTATACAGTGGAGGGGGTAGAGAGAGAGGAGGGGAGGGGAGGGGAGAGGTGTGGAGGGGGGAGGGTGGAGGATGGGAAAGGCAGCGGAGCACAACAGTCACTAGTATGGCAATATGTAAATCAATGGATGTGTAACTGATGTGATTCTGCAATCTGTGTATGGGGTGAAGGTGGGAGTTCATAACCCACTTGAATCAAAGTGTGGAATATGATATGTCAAGAAATTTGTAATGTTTTGAACAACCCACAATAAAAAATTTAAAAAAAATAAATAAATAAAAATAAAACTTCAAGCAATATGTAAAAAAAAAAAAATGTGTCTTGCACTTGTTTCCTCCTATTGGTTTCTACAGCCCATAGTTCAGTTCAGAACTTGATCACTTCATGCCTGGACAAGACCTTCCAACTGACCTCTGAGCCTCAGAATCTCTCTTCCAAGGGAGGGAGGGGAGAAATGCTGGGAAGTGATATTGCCCAAATTATATTATTATGTTGTGTCCATGTATGAATATGTAACAACAAATCCCATCAATATATAAAACTGTAATGGGCCAGTAGAAAAAAAAAGTAAATAAAAAGAATCCCTCTGCCTTATGCATGCACATGGAATGAGTTTTTTTATTTGTTTGTTTGTTTATTAGTACTGGGATTTGAACCCAGAGGCTCTTAACCACCGAGTCACATCCCCAGCCCTTTTTATATTTTATTTAGAGATAGAGTCTCGCTGAGTTGCTTAGGTCCTCACTAAGTTGCTGAGGCTGGCTTTGAACTCTTGATCCTCTTGCCTCAGCCTCCCAAGCCTCTGGGATTACAGGCGTACTCCAATGTGCCCAGGTAGGAATGAGCTTATTAAAACGTGCCCCGGTGATGGTATCATCCTGTTACTCAAACATTTTCATTAGTTCTCTATCAAAAAGCTAGTAATTCTCAGTTTAGTACTGTAATATCTGATCATGCCAGATCATGATCAGGTCACTCTCCTGCTAAAACCTTCATGGCTTAAAATGATCTCTAATGTGTCACACACACACACACACACACACACACACAAATGTACATATACTCACTTTCCTTAGGTAATTCCCGTTCATTCTTCCTTGTTATAAAAGGTTATAATACTTCATGCTTCTGTTCTCAAAACCCTTATCACTACTGTTATTAAACTATGAAACATGATCTAATGCCACTCTTCCCTACGAGAATATAAACTTTACAAGGGTTAGGACTGGGTTAGTTTAGCTTAGACAGGTCTCTTTCCTTGCCTGATATATAGTAGACATTTAGGAAATCTTTGTTGAACAGATGAATGAACTACCATTTATTGAGTGCCAGGGTCCCTGCCAGGTACTTCATCTCATTTAATCTTCAGAATAGCCTTTTTGGTGTTATTTCCACTCCATAGAAAACTAAAATATCAAACTTTATATTATAGACAAGAAGCCACTCTGCACCCCAGCTAAATAGGTCTTTGCTCCAAACTTATGCCTGCTCACCTTTCTGACTTGATTCTGACCTTGTATCCACCAGAAAAATCCCTTCTTCCTTCACATATGAAATTTTAGCCACATCTTAAGGTCCAACCTTAAAAGGACCTACTACCTTCTCATCTGACCTTAAATACATAAGATAATTTAGACCACAGGCTCTGAGATTAGACAAACCTGGATTTGAATTCCAATTGCTTCCCTGCTTCCAGGTTATGTAACTTCAAGCAAGTTATGCTTGGTTTCTTTATCTATAATTTGCACACAAGGTTTAAAGGAGATGAGATATTTGGAAAGTTTAACATGAAGCCCGGTATATAGAAGAGCCAAAACAAATTAGCTCTTCTTCTCATTTTCCTCCTTTTCACCACTTTAAAATCTGCTCCATTTCCTATTCCCTTCATACTCACCTACCAGACCATTCACACCATCCTGGGATGCACAGTACTAACCGAAAGACCCATCTGTAATCATTTCAAATGTAATCCTGTTGGCAGCAATGTTAGCTGTCAGCCAGTTTGTAGAGCATTCCATGTGAGCATCTAGGTGTGTTCCCCCTGAATCTTTGCCCTGCTGCATCCAAGAGGATACATCATTTTTCATTCATCAGTGCACCTAAAATCTGTGAATTCTTTTTCACCAGAATTTTGCAAATGTCCTCAGGGATGGAATTCTGAGGTCCCAGACATCCTGGTGAAAGTTGAGTAGAAAGTCAAGTACATGCATCCAGTGGGAGTTGAGTGAAAAGAAATTCAGAGTCTTTTTTCCAAGGCCAGGAGAGGCAGGGTGATGCTGCACTATCATTTAACAGAACGTGTCTTCTTCTAAGGGAGGGATGGGAAAGGACAACTAACATTTCTGACCACCTACTCTAAGCCAGTCCTGTGCTGACTCTGTATATCCATTTCCATCTTTATAAGCCTACCTAGGAGGTGGACCAGAGCATCCACACTTCAGTCCATCCGGAGGGTCAAGAAAGGCTTTCTACAGTAGCCACTTCCTTTTTGGTTTCCCATACTTTTAGGAAAGGTTAAAAAGTCATCATCACTCCAAGAGAATGGGGGAGTGTCCATTGTATTCCTACCCCTGGAGTAGAGAGGATGTGTTTTCTCTACTTGGAAAGAGGCACTGGGGTTGGCGGAGGTTGATTGTAACATCACGTTTTTCCTAGCCCTAAGTTGTGTGCAAGCCTTGGGTCAATCCTACAAAACCAAGCCAGACCAATGCTGGACAAAGCATTCTACATGGTGCTGCAGGTAATGCAGCTAATTCATCCAGGAAGCTGATTGCATTTTTAGCTTTCCAAGGGATTATTATAAGCAGCTGTTGTGAAAAAAATTAAAGATGATAAAGAATTATTTGGGCCCCTAAGAACCTGCTGTGCTGTTTCTGTATATCTCCAGAGCACTTAGGATGTATAAGAGGTGTTATTTAAAAGAATAAATAACAACATTTATAGGCTTTCCCTGGAGAGTGCAATCAGCTTTGCATAATCCTCTAAAACTGCTCAGCAAGGATGCCCATGTTAGGAGCAGGTCACTAGGAGCATCTGAGGGCAAATTCCACTGGATGAGAGGGGCCCATGGCAGGCAGATCAAAGTTTTTAAGCTTCTGCTCAGGAATGTGTCTAGAAGCATGTTATGGTTTAGACATGGTGTCACCCAAAAACTCACATGTGAGACAATGAGAGAAGGTTGAGAGGAGAAATGATTGGGGTATAGCCTTAAT
The DNA here is from genome assembly GCF_001458135.2 of Marmota marmota marmota. Lineage (NCBI taxonomy): Eukaryota > Metazoa > Chordata > Mammalia > Rodentia > Sciuridae > Marmota > Marmota marmota. The sequence goes on from NW_026000242.1 coordinate 11,477,073, forward strand.
ATAATCAATCCCCAATGGGATTAACTGAATGATAACTGTAGGCAGGTGGGGTGTGGCTGAAGGAAGTGGTTCATTGGGGTGTGGCTATGGGGTATACATTTGTATCTGGGAGGTGGAGTCTCTGCTTTCTGACCACCATGTGGGCTGCTTCCCTCTACTACACTCTTCCACCATGACCTTCTGTCCCATCTCAAGCCCCAAGGAATGGAGCCTGCTGTCTATGGATTGAGATTTCTGAAATTGTGAGCCCCCAAATAAATTTTTCCTCCCTTACAGTTGTTCTCGTTGGGTCCTTTCGTCAGAGCAGCAAAATAAAACAAAGCACCACTGGCCAAACTGGCTTCCCATGGGCCTGCTGCTCACTGAGATTCCCCTCAACTCTTGCCTCCAGGCAGCAGGGAAGAAGCTGTTAGGGCTTTATTAATTTTTAATGCTATAAAGAGATTTAATCAACTAGTCTTCCTCCACAATGACAAGCTCTTGGAAGGCCCAGAATCAACAGGAGTTTGGACGGGAAGGAGTCTGAAGGAGAAAGTGGCCATGTGGGAAGAGAGTCTGACTGGATGGGCACCTTGGGGCAATGCTTCAGCAGGTAGAGGGAGAGGAAGGGAGAGAGGCCCAGGAACAAGGCTGCTAGAATCCTATTCACCATACTCTACATCTGCCCTCTGGAGTGAGCCCTGGCAACTTTCTCACCCGTTGATTCTGTCCTGTCCCACCCTGGCCCTGTCCTTTCCTCTAACTTCAATGATTTCCTGCCAACATTGACCATCATTCTTTTCCCCAATCTCAAAAACATCCCGCTCCCTCCCCAGTGACCGTCCTTTCTTATTAATGGATTTTAATAATTTAATGGTTGAACATAAAGTTTGTCTTAGTCCATTTTGTGCTGCTAAACAGAATACCGGAGAGTAGTTTATAAACAATGGGATTTTTTTTGTGGTTCATGGTTCTGGAGGCTGAAAGTCCAAGATCCAGAGGCTACTTCTGTCAAGGACCTTGGTGCTGCAGCGTGGCATGGCGGAAAAACATCACATGGGGAGAGAGCATGCAAGAGAGGGAGCAAGAGGAGACATGAACTCGCTTCTACACCACGGCACTCTCACACAGTGGCACTCATCGACTCACGAGGGCAGAGCCTCTTCAAGTCAGCTTCTAGAGGTCCCACCTTCCAACGTTGTTGCATTAGGAAGTGAGTTTCACGTGAACACGTGAAGTCTGGGGGACACATTCAAACCATGTTAAATTACGTTCATTTCTGTGTGGGGGCACATCTGGACATCCTGAAGGAAACTCAGGGCCACCAGAGATCTGCCTACAAGGAACCAAGGGACTTTCAGGAAGAACTTTACCATATAGAAAGAAGAGTCAAGAGGAGGTGAAGGGTGGAGTGATTCTGAGAGCAAGTCTCCTTCTGTCTTCAGGAGTCCATGCCCGAGCCTCAATAGGGCAGTCATGGTTATGATGGTGACAATGGCAATAACAATAACTATGATCATAAAACACAGCTTCACTAATATCTGCACTGGTCTCACAGAGATATTGGCAATGGTAATAGGAAGTTCCTGTAGTATGGGAGGTGGGTTGCTGCAGCCCTTGTCCAGAAGCAGCTCCAGTAAAGGGCTCCAACCTGACTGGACACAGATGGACACCAGCATCAGCTCCAGATGAAAGCTGTAAGGAAAACGGCTAAATCTCCACAGAGGGATCAAGTGGTCTAGTCTGTGAGACCCTTAGGAGTCCTAGAGGATGTAAGAGAAGGGGACTGAAATTCCCAAAGAATGAGAAGGTACAGGAACAGAGAAATCCTGGCAGGAGATAGTCCTTCTGCCTTTATTTTAATTCACAGGCTGGTGTGGCTTGGAGAGTTAGGCTTCTGACTTTAGAAGGGAAAGTAGGATTTGTGGAATCTTGTAACTTCAACTGTTGAAAAGCTCCGGGAAAAAAACTCTCAGGAGAGAAAAAAAAAATGATAGGTTTTCCCTTTACCCAATAATTTGGTACAAGGTTCACCAGGTCCCTGGTCCCCTGTGACACCTTCTTAGCAGAACATTGAGGAGAGTCAGCTCATGGTATGTATATTACCAAATGACTGGGCTTTCTTTTTATTTACCATAAAGCTCTAATGCTGCCCAGAAAAGGAGCAGTGGCCATGTAGTAGGTACCAAATCAATACAGATTGAATTAGTTAATTCATTACTGTTTCAATGATCTCAGTTCCTGAAATTGTGGCACAGCTTTTAAAAATAAAACTCTTCTCACTAGCTGGTGGTTTCCTCATATCACAAAGATGATGCTGGTTGTTAGGGATCAGCTGTAAGTGTAGCCTCAGCCTCATATTGTCTAATTAGACACCATCAATTTCCACGTAAAACTTGTACTATGGTTAGAAAACAAGGAATAAAAACAATATTTAGTTTCAGTTGGAGAGGACTTCTCTCTGCTTGCCTTCTTGGATTCCCACAACTCAAGCCATCTGTGATGAGGTTAATATAGCCCTGTGTTTCCTGGGCTCCCTTCTCCTTTTGGGGAGGCAGTTCTTACCTACTCTGAGTTTAATGTATTAGTTACCTCAAGTTTGTCTCCCTGTGAGCTAAAGAGAAAGGAGCCACCCATGAAAAAATTAACTATCCTGATGCTACCAGCTGCTGGTCCTCACTGGCTCTTAATCAGCCTGCCTCCCCATTTTCTTTTGAAGCCTCACATTCGTGTCTGCTTCTGTGGCCTGTCTTCTGGGCTTTTATAATGCTTGATCCACCTCAGTCAGTGGCAATACCAAAAACAGCTGGGGGGTCATCAGCCCCATCTCCATCAGCATCCCCAAACCCAATTCAATTTTTAAAAGAAACTATTATTTGACAAGGACAATGGATATTATATTGCTGAGATAAAAATAGCATCTTTATTAAGTGCTAGTCCTTTTATTGATCTGCCACAGACACCGTAAAACAAAGCAAAACCAGACTCCATGCAAATATTCCTTCCAAACAAGACTCTTAACCCATTTCCAACCAGACTCTCAGTCCCTAGGCAAAATTCACTCCTGTCTATCAAATCTACCTCTCCTCTGGCCTAATACTTCATCATTTATGTGGCTGAATTCTTGGGACAGTACACTGAACTTCCCAAGGGAGATGGGAATATTATGTCATCTTAGCTTAAAATTTTTCATTATTGTTGAAGAAAAGTACCCTTGTTGACCTCCAGTTGCAACCCCCTGCCCCTGCTACTCACACAACCAGAGTGTTGAGCAATTCATTTGGCATGTATGCTTTCTATTCACTGGTCATACTTGCCAAACATGTAAGAGCCATAATAATAAACACATTACAAACATATAAATAATAATAAAAACTATTACAAACATATAAATAATAATAAAACCTATCGTATTATGTAGTTTTGAAATTTACATATATGGGATCATAATGTAAATATTATGCCATAACCTGATTTTTTCTCTCATTATTAGAGTTTCAGATTTTTATAAGTCTGTATCTTTCATTCCTTTTAACAGCTATAAAACACTCCAACATGCCAGATTTCTTCTAACCAATTGCATATTGTTGTTTCATTTAAATTGACTAGAATATACCTCTTTCTCTAAAGTAGAATGAGAGGCTATGCATCAAGCCAAGATAAAGTACCATGGACTGGATTTCCTTTCCTACCTGAAACAACTAAAAATCAGAGAAAAATGATATAAAACAGTGATTTCCAAGATATTGAACACCAAGCAACAAGGGACAGTCACCCCTGATAAATAGAAAACAATTGAGTTAAGCCCAAAGATTGCCCCAATTTATCGCCTTGGGAATTTCCAAGCCATAGTATGGGACATAGTATCCCAGCTAATGAATCTTAAAAGTAAGAGCAGAAAGCATTAATCTGTGTCCAAAGCAGAGGATTTCCTGATTTAAGAAGTTAGGAGTCTAGAGGGGAAAAAAAAATGTGGCTACAGTGAACAGAGTAGAGCGCAGGAGAGGAATGAGCTCCACACAGGGAGAACTCTGGATCCGCAGAGAGACCTGAGGATTCAGCAGAAAACTGATCAGTACATTCAGGTAAAGAAAGTATCAAAGGTCAATGGATGGATCACCCGAAAGGATTAGGAGGAACAGTGTACATTGCTCATATAGGGCTTGTAATAGTACCTATTCCCACCAGCCAGATTGGGAAATGTTACACTCCATGGCACTGAGTTGAATATTCAGAAGAGTCTTGCTTTGGTAGTGGGGAATGACTATCTTGAAATTAATGTTGCTCTGATCCAAGCTAATGAATCTTAAAAGTAAGAGCAGAAAGCATTAATCTGTGTCCAAGTAGCTCAACTGTATCCCAGAAAGAAACATTAAGAATTTATAGGGATATGAAATATCCAGCACTCAACAAGGCAAAATTGACAATGTCTGGCTCTCAATCAAAAATTATCAGGCATGGAAAGAAGCAGGAAAATCTGGACCATAAGGAGGAAGTTAATCAATCAATTGAAACTGACCCAGGATGAACATAAACGTTAAAATTATGAGACAAGGGTGCTGAAATAGTATTTATAACTATATTCCATATGCTAAAAAGATAGAATAAAAAAAGTCACAGAAATACTGAATGTGTTGTGCAGAAACATGTAAGATTTTAAAAAGAGGTTAAACCTGGGCTGGGGATGTGGCTTAAGCGGTAGCGCGCTTGCCTGGCATGTGTGCGGCCGGGGTTCGATCCTCAGCACAACATACAAACAAAGATGTTGTGTCTGCTGAAAACTAAAAAATAAATATTAAAATTCTCTCTCTCTCTCTCTCTTTTTTTTAAAAAAAGGGTTAAACCAAACTTGTTCAGATGAAAACTACAAGATTTTAGGTGAACTATTTACCACCTAAGGTTAATAGTGAGTGATCACAGAAGAAAACCTTAGGGTTTTACTTGAAGACAATAAAAGCCCTCTAAAATACAGCACAAAGAGAAAGGGAGACTAAAATAACGTGAAAACGTCATTGGGTGAGCAGTGGGACAACTCTGAGCAGCCTAATGAACATATAAGGGGAGTTGCCAAAGAGGGCAGTGGGACAAAAACATATTTGAAGAAACAATGGCCAAACTTTTTCCAAATTTGGTGAAAACTAATTTTCCAAGAGGCTTGATGAATCCCCGTGACAATGACAGCAAGATACATCATAATCAAATTGTTCAAAACCAGTGATAAAAAGACAATCTTCAATGTGGCCAGAGGCAAAATAAAGATACCTATGTAGAGAAGAACAAAAATAAGCATGACATCAGATTTCTTGTTGAATAATGCAAGAAAAAGACACTGTAGCAACATCTTGAAAGCACTGTGGAAATATCTTTTCTACATGAAGGTGAAGTAAAAACATTTTCAGACCTCTCAGAGCTGAAAAAGTCTATCAGCCGCATATATGCTGAATAAGAAACACTCAAGGCCATCTCTCAGAAGGAAGACAAATGAGTCCTCATGAAAATCTACATCTATACAAATGAGTAAAGAACACCAGAGACAGTAAGTAACTCCAGGAGTCAACTTACAATATTTTAAAAATTATTTTAAAAAATCATTTAATTATCTTTAAAAGTGAATTGACTGTTAAAACAATAACAACAATCATGTAATATGAAGACTATAACATATACAGAGGTAGAAAACATGCTAAAGATATTGTGAAGTACAGAAAGAAAAAAAATGGAAGGATAGCAACAGAAGGTTCTTAAAACCTTATATAAAGTAATGTACTGTCACTTGAACATATACTGAGAAAATGTTTTATTATTATTTTTTTAAATTTATTTATTTATATTTTTTTTATTGGTTTAAATGTGCTATAAACTCTAATGCGCTCTCTCTCTCTCTCTCTCTTTCACACACACACACACACACACACACGTTTTAGCTGAAAACCAACAAAAGAGATAAAATGAAACAATAAAAACAATTAAATCAAAAGAAGACTTCAAAAGAAGGAAAAGGGAAAAAAAAAGAACAGATGGGACCAAAAAAAAAAAAGATAAATAGCGAGATAGATTTAAACCTAACCCTATCAATAATTACATTAAATAATAGCCATACTCCAATTAAAAGGCAGAGATAGTCAAATCAGATTTTTAAAAAGCAAGTCCTAACGATTTTCTATCTCAAAGAAATTCATTTAAAACATAATGAGAAAAATAAGTTAAAAATAAAATGATGGGAAAGATATATCTGTGAACACCAATCAAAAGACAGATGGAATGGCTATATAATATCAAAGTAGATCTTTTTGCAAGGATTATCAACAGGGATAAAGAATATTGTTTTATAGAATACATGGATCAAAAACATATTGAATTGAAACCAAATCTACAAATATAATGTAAAAATCAATTTTAATATCCATTCTCAGTTTCAATATCCTCTCTCAATAATTGATTAAACAAGTAGACAGGAAATCTGTAAGGATATAAAGAACTTAATACAGTTATCTTTTGCTATCTCTAAAGGATTGGTTCCTGGATACCCCCACCACCCATATCCCCAAAGGATACCAAAATCTATGAATTCTCAAGTACTTTACAGAAAATGGGGCAGTACTGGCATTTAATCTATGCATATCCTCCATTATACTTAAAATCATCTATACATTACTTACATTAACTCATAAATATTATATAAATATTATTTAAGGAATAAGAGTAAGAAAAGTCTAACTTGTTCCTTACAGATTTTTAAATTTTAAAAGAATATAATTTTAGTTGTAAATGAACACAATACATTTATTTATTTTTATGTGGTGCTGAGTATCAAACCCAGTGCCTCAAATGAGCCACAACCCCAGCAGATGTTTAAAATTTTTTAAAACCTTCTGATGCACAAATATAGAAGACTGTACTATCATCTCAACCTAATTGACATTCATAGAACATTCTAACCTACAACACTAAAAGACACACATGGTAGTCAAATTTCTGTCACTGTGACAAAATACCTGAGAAAATCAACTTATAGAAGGAAAGATTTAAAGCTGGGTACAGTGGCACATGCCTGTAATCCCAGCGGCTCCAGAGGCTGAGGCGGGAGAATCATGAATTCAAAGCCAGCCTCAGCAATGACATGGCACTATGCAGCTCCGTGAGACCCTGTCTCTAAATAAAATACAAATAGGACTCAGTGGCCAAGTGTTCCTGGGTTCAGTACCCAGTACCTGAGAGAAAAAAAAAAAAAAGAAGAAGAAGAAGAAGGAAAGATTTATTTTGGCCCACAGTTTCACTGGTTTCAGTACATGCTCATGTGGCAGTGATGCAGGAGATTATAACAGAGAACACATGGTGGATCAAAGCTGCTCACCTCATGGCAGGCAGGAGAGGAAGAGAGAGGAAAGCCAGGGAGAGGACAAAATATGGTCCCCAAGGTCACATCCCCAAGGACCCACTTCCTCCAAGTAGGCCCCACCTCCTAAGTTTCTCCACATCCCAATGGCCCAGTGAATTATGAACCCATCAATAGATTAGTCCATTAATGAGCTTAGAGCTTGCATTATTCAATCACCTCTGAACACTGCTGCATGAGGACAAAGCCTTTGACACATGAGCTTTTGGTGGACACTTCAGATCCAAACCAAAACAACATATTCCTTTAAAGTGGACTTGGAATGTTTACCAAAACAGGTTATGTTCTGTGGACCATACAACAAGTTTCATTAAATTTAAAAGGATTCAAATCAACATCATTCATAATTAGGGATGTGTAAATTCAAATTACAATGAAGTTCACATCTGTTGAATGGCTGCAGTGGAAAAGGCTGGACTTTTCATATATGCCAAGTGTTTTAACAGGATATGGAGAAACTTGAATTCTCATAAACTGCTGCAAGGAATATAAAATTATATAATTCCTTTGGAAAACTCTTCAGAAATTCCTTTAAAAGTTAACCATCTACCTACCATATGATCCAGTTATTTCACTGCTTAGTATTTACTCAAGAGAAATAAAAGCATATGTCCATAAAAAGATGTATGCATAAGTAATCATAGAAATTTTATTTGTAATAGCCAAAAAGTAGGAATAAACCAAATGTCCACCAACATATGAATATATAAACAAATGTGGGATTTCATGAAAAACTGCTCCGCAATGAAAGGGAATGAACAATTGATGCAAACAACATGATGAATCACAAAATAATTACACTGAGTGAAAGAAACCAGACAAAAATATCATACATACTGTATGATTCCATCTATATAAAATTCTAGAAAATGCAAATGAATCCACAATAACTGAAAGCAGATCAAAAGTTGTCTAGAAAGGGATAAGATGGGATGGAAGAGTGGGAGAAAAGCATTATAAAAAAACCACTAAGATACTTTTGAGGATGATGTGTATGTTCTTACCTTTATCTCAGTTTCACTCTATACACACACACACACACACACACACACACACACACACCACTGCAGTAAATCCAAAATAGGATGTTTGCAGATGCCACCAAGGCAGCTAATCAGCTAACCTTGAGATGGGGAGATGATGCTAGATTACCCAAGAGGCCCAGTCTAATAATATGAATTCTTAAAGGCAGAGAATCCTTTTGGCTGTGGTCAAGAAGATCAAGAGAAAGATGGCAGCATGAGAAGAATTTGATGAGCTACTGCTCATTCTGAAGGCAGGAATAACTTGCAGGACCCAAAAGAGGTTCAGAGTGGAGAAGACAAGGGGAATGTCTCCCTCAGAGTCTCCAGGAAAGAATGTGGCCCTACCAACTCACACTTGGATATTAGTGCAGTGAGACCTATGTTGGACTTCTGACCTACAGAACTCTAATGAATTTGAGTCACTAAATTCTATATATATATATATATATATATATATATATATATATATATATATAGTAAATATAATATAATTGTATATAATGTATATATATTGTAAATATATATTAGAAGAATGGCATAGATAGATAGATAGATAGAGATAGTAAATATTTTCCCTTGACTGCTAATGTCTTTGAACTTTGTAGTGTCTTTTGGCATAGATGTTTTAATTTCATGGTAAAATGTAACTGCTTTTAAAAGAAAGTTTTGGGAATAAATAAATAAATGATTGAGAGGAAAACCTGTAGAATAGAGGAAGGAGAATAGGGGGAGGGAGGATGGGAAAGGAAAGTGGGCAGGCGTCAGAGACTGAAATGAAGTAAATCAAATCCCATGCATGTATGATTTTGTCAAAAATAATTCATCTATTATGTATAGCTATGATGCTCTAATTTTTATAAATGGTGAAAAAATGTTTTGAACATATGTGTGTGTGAAGAAAACTTTTCTCATGTAAATGTCCTAAAAATAATTTTCCATACTTTATCATAATGATTTTAAATTGCATATTTTAAGTTATGTGTATACCTTTCATCAAGTGTAACCAATTGTTTCAACCCCACTTACTAAGTACTTCACTTATCCCTTACTGATAATAATTCCACATCTATCACGTGTCAAGTTCACATATGTACATGAGTTTGTTTCCAGTTTTCTGTTGTGCTCCATTTATTTATTTGTCTACTTTTATGCCAATAAAAGCATACCTTTTTATGTAGGACTCTACTCTTTCTTTGTGAGTGTGGATTTCAATTCTTCCATGTACATTTTAGAATTTACAATGGAAACTCCCTGAGAACAGAGATTTTAGTTTATTTTGTTTTCTACAGAATTCCTGGTACATAGAGTAATATTTGTACCAACTCAAAAAATATTTGTTGAATGAAAGCATGAACCCTTGTGGTATTGAAGTCTTGACTTCATTCAAGGTGCTTATATTGGTTTCCTAGGGCTGCCATAACAAAGTACCCCATACTGGGGGGCTTGAACAAACACACACCACCTTTCAGGTCTGGAGGCTGAAGTTGGAAATCAAGGCATGGGCAGGGCCAGGCTTTCTCAGAAGCCTCTAGGTCTGAGTCTTTTCTTGCCTTTTAGCCTCTAGTAGCCCCAGGCATCCTCTGCTTATGGAAATGCAACTCCAGTCTAGTTCACCTTCACAAGGCCATGGTCCTCATTGTCTGCAGTTTCACATGCCACTCCCCTGTCTCTCTCACGAAGACATCAGTCATTTTGGATTAAGGGCCTATCCTGCTTCAGTATGACCTCATCACAACTAAGTACATCCTCAGTGACTCTATTTCCAAATAAAGTCACATTTCCAGCCAGGTCCTGGGGTTGGGACTTAGACCTAATTTTTGAGGGTCATGATTCACCCATAACAGTGATGTACGTCTTCTCTCACTCAAATCTTCTTTTTTTGTCCTTTGATCACAATTATAAATATCTCTCCATAGATTGGATCCATCTTTTGTTATAGTTATTTCTAGGTAACTCTACACTACAGTTCTTTATGCTGCCGAGAGTATTGAGATTATTTTCCCTATTACCTTTTTTAAATTGACTGTTACTAATGTGTGGGAATTATATTGATTTCTGTATGTTGATCTTTAATCCAGAAAACTTGTTGAATTCTCTTCATAGCTTTAAATAGTTTCTCTTACATGTGGAAAAAAATGAATTTTAAGCTCCATATTCTTTATTGAACCATGATTAGAAATGATAGTGGGATATAAAAAGTAGAGGTTTCTGTTGGCAATTTAAGCAGAAATTTTGAAAATTTTATTTTCAACTTGAATATTGATTAAAGTACTTTCAAAAGACAAATACCCAGTACATATTCTTAGATGATAAATAAAAGATTAGTGAATATTTGCTAGTTGATTGCACTAAAATTTAAGTTAAATCTGTTCCTCATCTGAATCTTGCCAAAATTATGTTTTTCCCTACATCTGTTTGCTAGGAAGGCCAAAAAAGCTTTCTTGCAAAATTCAAATATTTGTTTTCTTTGTTCTAATGACCCTTCACTTATAATTTGGAGACTGGAATATGGTTACTATGATAAACTAAATTTGTAAGAAGTTTTATTGTAGAGAAGTGTTCCCTTAAAGTGGTATTCTGTGTTTATCAAAGTTGGTTGATTTTTGCCAGCAACCTCAGTGATGATGAATTCACTCTGACATCCCTTCTCTGTCTCTACCTCAGCCTGTAAAAGAAATCTGAGGTTCTCTTGAAATTAGGAATGTTGTTAAAGGAACATTTACCTCCTTTTAAGATATAGTCACAAGTCAGTTTAAGACACCGCAGCAGAATTGTTTTAGAACACATGTTGTCTTGATGTGTCGTAGAAGTAAAGTGTTAAGGGTCTTCTTCACAAAAGATCATGTCATCTGTAAATAACAAAAATTTCTCTCAATTCCAAACCTTATATTTAGTTTTGGCTGTATTTATAAGGCTGTATTTAATCAGTAGAATACAAATATTTGAATTTTTCAGGAAAGCTTTTGGCCTTATATTTACCTCATTTCATTAAGACAATCAGGATAATGCTGAATAGTGGAGAGTTACTGCATTTAGACTGTCAGTACCACGCTGACTAGTGGCTATCTGCTATAGGTTTCTGGCAGATCCACCCATTAGGTTACAGATTTGAAACAGAAATCTCATTTTATTTCTAGTTTTATGTGTGTGTGTGTGTGTGTGTGTGTGTGTGATGGTTTATTTTGAACTTTAGTCATATTTTTATGTATTGAAGTGATTATATGCTTTTGCTCATTTAAGCCATTTTATTAATAGATTTTCTAATGGCAATTTGAAATTTTAGGAATAAGGCTATATTTAATCAGTAGGGTTTATTCCAAAAACTACTAAATCTGAGTTATTACTATTTATTTATAAATTTTATATGTATATTTCCAATAAAATTGATCTATAATTTTCTTGTCCAGTATGTTTTTCAGTGTGGGTTTTAAAATTTTGCCGGTTTCTGAAAATTAGTTGAACGGTCTCTCCTGTTCTCTGGATGAATTTATAGAGGTTATAGATTAACTACTAGAACCTACCCCTTCAACTTGACTCCAGCATGTCATTTGACTATTGCAGCAAAATGTGATTATAGATACACTCATTTATCTTTTTGTTTCTCTCCAATTTTTGTGAGTCTTCTGTCATTTATTCATTCACTCATCATGAGGCAATGAGGGTAAGTCCTTTATTAAAGGAGCCCAGAGACTAGTTGATAAAAACTCTTCTCTTTCAAGACTACAATTCAAATATCATTTTCTCTGCAGAAAACAAAACAAAAAATAACCCATAAAGATGTATCTCTTTCTTTCCAAACCTTAATTGCCTCATATACATCAATATAGTCTTTACCCAAAATGGTCCATGTTCTTCTGCTCCTCTGCAATGTTTTATACATAATCCTATTGCAGCTTTAATTTGGAAATATTTTGTAGGTTGTAGTTCAAATCAAAGTCTCCTCCTGTTTACTGCTGATGGTCTAGGAATGTGACGGGGGGTGGAAATTTTTTAGGAAAAAACTCATATTGTGTCCACTACTCTGGTTTAGACTACTGGCATCATCAACAGCAACCAAATCCTTTGGTTCAACTTCAATGAATACCAGAAGTTTATGACTCAGCATCATAATTTTGAATCTACATATGTGTCTTTCCCTGATCTTAAAAGTTGTCCAAGACACGAGCACGATGAAGAAGAATCTCCCCACACGAATAGATTTGCTAGTGCCTCATTATTTTCTGTTTTCATTTTGTTCTCTTTGAGCCTTTAGAACAGTCTACTCAAGTGTTCTTTCCTGATCACAGGGACTATGGACAATTAGTGAGGGTTCTGTCTTTATTAGAAGGGAAGCCATTTATTTCTTCCCACTCAGCCCAGTGTGGTGGTGGCAGCCAGGTTAATGAGAAAAGTAACTGGTGGCCTGAGCCAGAGATACTAGGTGTGGTGATTCTTGCAGATTCAACTCTACACTCAGGGGCTCCTTTGGATAATCTGGATTTGACCTTCATTAAGAAAGTGGAGCTGTTTTTCTCCTGTTTCAGTCAATCTGAATATGAAAGAAAGGAACAGGTCACAGCAAGTCTTGAGATATTTATAGAGATTTCTCAGAAGAACTTCAGAGTCAATGCAGTTGACTTGAAAGCCAGAGAGAAATCTTTAGGAAACAGAGATTCACATGCCACCCTCCTTCAGGATGCAGAAGCTAGACAGGACCCATGAAGGCTAGAGTGGGCCCCCATAGGAGCAAAACCTCTTGCCTGGACATAAGTGTGCATGGAGCAAAGGTTAGGAAGCTGGGAGGAGCTGAGATTCCCCACAGTCTGACACTGTACCGGCTTATCGCTTCCGTAGGTCTACAGTCTGAATGACTGGGGAAAAAGAAGTAGAATTAGATGTTCTATGAATTGTGCTGTGAGTTTGTCTTTAGAATCTGATGCAGAAATCTGAATTCTGTAACTCTCTTCCCTATGGATATATAATTTTCTCATATGTCTTAGTAGAATATTTTCTAAAAGCAAGTTCAACTGCAAGTGGCAGAAATCACTGATTTTAAGAGCGTTAACCAATAAAAGATTTATTATCTCAGCTGAGAGGAAGTCCGAGATGGAAAGATTCAATGGTTATGATCCTATGATCTTCTGTTCTGATAGTCTTCCATCTCCAGTATGTCAGCCTTGTCCGCAGATCAGCTTCACTCATTTGGTCACAAGATAAGTTACAGGAGTGTCAGGCTGTAGCAGTTATGTACATCACTGTACAAAGGAAAAAGAGAACACTTCCTGTATCTCTCTTTCTGTGTATCTTCCCAGAAGCCTCCAGCAGCCTTCCTTTCAACTCTCATTATCTAGAACTTAGGCATATGCTCATACTTAAACCAATCAATAATAAGGGAAATAAGGCCACCATAATTGGCTTAGAATAATCAGGACTGGTTCTGAGAGTGGAGCCAGCCTTCCTCAAAGCACATGGCTAAATGGAATATGAATAAAATCAGAATTCCTTTGGTGCAATAAGTTCAGGATTGTTTGGGAGGAAGGAGATGAGGTGAAAAATAAATACAAGCTAAGCAATCAATAGTAGGTATTAAACCTGATTTCTTCTGAATAGGAGATTTCCCAGCCCAAGTTCAGACTAGAAAGGAATCAATATTTGCTCTGGTGGTATTTGGAATAGACTTGAAGCAAACATAGAAGAGAAAAGTGGATGTTCCAACAGAGACAGAGAGGGAGATCAATATGAGGCTACCCAAGGATATTGGCGGATTTCCTCCAGGACCATTTCTTCAACGTTAGATGCTGCTGCCTCCATCTCCCTTGTGAAATCTAACTTAATAAAGCCAGAAGCAAGCTTTGAAATTGCCGAGATGGGGGCTTTGACTCTTTTCAAATGGCAGGATTAACAGGAACCTCAGGAAGCTGCTCCATAAGGAGCCATTAGCCAAAAGCACTGACAGCTGGATGGCTGGAGTGCATCCACCAGGATGGACCCCTCCAGTGGTGAGTGGGCAGGATACCATTGTATGCTTTGGGCTTGTTGAAGTCCTCAGATAATGCTGACCTTAGGAGCAGGGAAATGTCTGGATCCCACTTTCCCTCCTCCTTAAAGGCATTTTGCATACATAGGCAACCTAGGGTCCAGGTGAAAAAAGGTACTAGCAGGAAATAGAAAAAGTAGAAATTGATTTCAAAGGTCACCTTTTACTGATTAAGATTGCTTTGGACCACTTCTATGCAAACTGCAGCAGCAGCAGTAGCAGCAGCCTCAACTGGGAACTTGGTAGAAATGCAATTTCTAATGGTACACTCAGACCTTTTGAATCAGAATCTGGCTTAGAGACATAGGAATCTGCATTTTAAAAAGTCCTGTGGGCATTTCCTCAAGTTTAAATAGCAATGCTTTAGGTTGTTATTGTCCCAAGGCCCCAGATAACCTCCTCTGGAAAGCTAACTGCAAAGAGTGGTGATGTCAGGCAGAGCCTAGAAGAAATAGATCAGTAACTGAACCCTGTGTGGGTGTTCATTGTGCCAGAGACTTCATCAATCTGCACTGAAGCTCGGGGGTATCCGTGATGTGATGGACATCACAGGAGAAGACATTAGTGAAGGAGAAGCCACAGACTCCAGGTCATTGCATATGTCTGCTTGGCTGTGCACTCTGTGAATCTAGAGGAACCTGTGATATTACTGGGGTCCTAGAATTGCACAATGCGATAGCCCTGCTGATATACTCCCGAGATCAAAGAATTTTAGGTCTAGAAAGGACCATGAATCTCAATCCTTTCAACTAAAGGATGTGAAATAACTTGACCAAGATCATATGGTTAATTTGCAGCAAACCCAAGATCCTTGAAAACACAAATTTTTATCGTAGCAAATTAGTCTTTATAGAATAAGTCAAAAGAGATGAAGAGGTAAATGTTGAAAATTTTTATTTTAACTGTAACAATCAGTTCAGTAATTTACATTATCTTCATTGTATAGTGTTTAAAATTATATCTTTAAGATAAATGTATTATTTTGTATTTATCTTGTTATTTTTATTATAGTATTATTTATATTATATTTATGAAGATATACACACACATTTACACAGGTAAGCATTTGTGCATGTGCTTTAAGTAATTTAAAAATTATGAATTTTGTTCTTACAGACTTTCCCAAACCTGTCAGATCCTGTACACTGTTGCTGCTAACCCCTCCACACCCCACAGGGGTGCTCATTTTCCTACAGCCTCTAGAGCACAAGAAGGAGCCACCTACCAGGCTGAGAATCATCAAGTAAATTTTAAAAATAACACTGCCCAATCCAAACAGGCTGATTATATCAGACTTTCTCAGTCAGATGTCCAGACATCTGAATTTAATCAAAACAAAGAAAAACAACAAAACAAACAAACCTCCCAGGTAACTCTGCTATCCAGCAAAAACTGAGACTCAATGGCCTAGTCAACTCCACCTTTTAACCTTGAGTTACCCTCATGCACACCTTGCTTTTAGCTTCAGGAGACAAATCACAGGAGGTTAACAAAGCTAGTGCTGTTGCTGTTGACCTAAATTTTAAAGAACACATATGTTTTATTTGAGATTATGGTAGGATAAAGATGATTGTAGATTCTTTGATACTTCTTCCATGGAGAGGTAGAGCCTATTTATTTTCCTCATAAAAAGTCCAAATACTTTGAGACCATAATACCATGCAGAAACCCAAGGTAACCTCTAGGACAAGCTATGTAAATAAAAAGTTCCTGGCCAGCACAGTTGTTCCAGCCACCATGCACCAGGCACCAGTCCCATCTTGAAAATTTCAGCCCAAATCGATGCTTCATCTTTTCAACTGAAGAAAGATCTGAGACCAACTGGTTGTGTTTTTTTTTTAAATTTCTTTTCTCTCCATAGCTGGTGACACTCATATTATTATGAAATTCACCTTTTTGACCCTGTTTTCATGACTTAGGAGTGGAGGGTAGAAATTTCTTATGCAAAGAAATATAGGTAGCTGAAGTATCTCTGAGGTTTAGCACAACAGATTTTTTTAAGGTTTATGAATTTAGAATGAAGTTTTTCCTCAACCAGTTTTTTTTTTGGAGGGTGCATATTGCTGTTTATCTGCTTTTGTTGCATGTGATAGTCAGCTTTCTGGTGCTGTGACAAAATACCTGAGCAAATCAACTTGAAAAAGAAATGTTTATTTTGGCCCATGGCTTCAGAATTTCAGTCCCTGGTTCCTTTTCACCATTGCATTGGGCTTGAGATAGAGAGAGGAGTGACCATGGTCCCAACATTCCTTTCAAGAGATGACCTAATTTATGCCCTCAATGACCTAACTTCTTTCACCCAGATCCTGCTTCTTAAAAGTTCCACCATCTCCCTATAGTACCATCAGGTAGGAACCAGGCCTTCAACACATGGACATTTGGGAGAGTTTTAATATCAAAACGTTAATACCACTATGATAGGGTTCACCTAAATTAGGAATATAATAATGACAGAAGGGTTCTCTAGCAAAGGACTTTTTAAAGATCATGAATAAAAAAATGTTGAAACTCATACTTATGATGCATACATATCTGCTACAAAGCAGTTTTTCAATGTTTCTTCAAAACCTCAAAGTGAGTCATAGAACAGAGTTTGTCTGGTCCCAACATGCCTCTCCTTCCATGCTCTGTAAGGCCTCTTCCAGATGTTCCATGCTATCTAAGTAGTAATGCCTAACTCTCCAAGTTCTTTTGTTTTTCATTAAAGAAAATTCTAGTCTTAGCTTAAGCTATTATCAGAGTGGAGTTACTAAGAACTAGGTGATTTACCCAGAAGATTTGGTTTCTCTATGAAATGATCTGTAAAATGTTAGGTCCCTGTTTTATTTGTTAATCCTAAGAATGGCTTATTTCTGTTTACGCTAGGCACTGCTTATGCATGTATATTCCCCGTGGTCTCCATAACTGCTCCCAGAAGGAAGAACTCCCTTTGATAAGTGTAATTCCTTATTCAGGTCTAACCTAGAGATGACTTTCCATTATACATTCTACTTAATACCATAACATTTTCATGATAGTAAGAGCTCATTGGCAGGATAGTGCAGTCACTTTGTGTCCATTCTTATGTGGACCACATTAGTGCCCATGTACAATCATTTATTAAAGATTAGAGAAGTCAACAAAAAACAGTATTATTGTAGAGAAATTATAGTTGATTTTTTTCTTTTACACAAGTTTGCCTACAAATTTAAATAACTTAAAAATAAATCTGTACTATTTCCAACAATTAATACTACCTGTAATATTTCTTCCTTGGATTCATTGAATAAGTTCCTCAAAAGAGGAGTTTATGCCTTCTCAATGAACTTCAGGAACCCAACTTTTGGAAAACATATTACTACTTGGTCTTTCTAATTTTTAAGAGCATTCGTGTTAGTCTGGTTATTATTTTCCTTGACAACAGCATGGTGAACTTCAGCTCAGGGAATGAAGGGTTTTACTAGTACCAAGACTAGTACTATTAATTTTCTGGGGAAACGGAAAGCTCTGCGAGATATACTCAGCAGGTACCAGGCCTCATAGTCAAGAAATTCCCATGAGAATTGCAATTTTAGGGCATCATCCCTAGAAATAGGTCAGAGCTTTATTTTATTTTTCTAATGAAGATATTGGAGTCTACTAGAAGGGTCATATGGCCATTGAATGAGTATGCTTGACTCATCCTGCTTGACTCAGTAGACCAGTTCCTGGGAAAGTATGCAGGTGATTTCTAGAGATCCAGAAGAATGAGAGAAACGCTCACAGAAGAGACTGTACAGAATATGTGCTTCATGTGGGTACCACTCCGACACCTGCTATGGGTCTGCCATTCTCACTGAACTACAAGGCAGTGTTTAATTTTGGACCATTGCTGATCATGAAACCTAGCTACAGAAAACTCTGCTGTGTTGGCTGCCTGACTCTCAAGGATCTCAGCTCTTGGTGAGGACTTCTATATATATACAGATGTCCTCAGAGGCTTTATTGGTTCTTGTGACTCTAGTCTAAGACTAGAGTGACTCTCTGTTCAAGCTAGAACCGTCATAGTCCTCCCTGGCATCTTTTAAGCTGGAAGTAAGGGGAAGAGGTCATCCTTTGATGATGATAGTAGAATCCAAGCCATGAGGTTTAAGAACTGTCAGTGACATTTTCCTCACTGCTAAGAAAACATTTTTATCATAAAAAGGGGAAAGAGGTGGAAGACAGAGGTCAAACAAACAAACAAACAAAAACTCTAAGGGTCATTAAACTCCCTAATTCCAATGATTCCTGAAGCCCCTTTCTTCCTTTAACTGTGCAACACATTTCAGTCTTCATTGACTGAATTGTATTGCTAACACACAGTCATCAAATTGTCCTAAATACAAGGACACTGGTTTCTCTTACAAACTACACTGATCAATCCTGTAGGAACCCCCCAGCTCTGGACCACCTGCTTTTTGAGGAGGCCAGATTTGTTCAAGAGCTGCAGACAAGTGTCGTCAGTGACTCTGTTGAGGAAGGATGGACAGGAAGCACTGGACTTAGCCTGATGAGTGTTCAGTTGCATGCATATTCCTTTGTTTTGTTTTTGTTTTTGTTTTATTTCACTGAATAAGTAACCCCTTCCCAACTTGCTGTTCTAAGAGAGTCTGGACATCCAGGTACCAGACTGGAGATAATGAACTCCTTTGAGCTTACCAGTAAAATCCCTTTCTTGGCACTACCCTTTCATTCATCCTTCTCTATGCAAGATTCCAAGAGCTTGGATAAGGGTGAAGCAAGCAAAGCACTTCAGGGACACTGCTTAAGGGGCACAGCTCTCAGAGTCTTGCAGATGCCCTTAGCTCCTCAATTGCCTGTCCCGAGTCCTGGTCCAGACGTACAAGGATGCCTTACCTGGGTTCATGGCTCAAGGTGTGAACATTCAAAGTGATGGAAAAAAAATTACAATGGAAACCAAAAAGCAGAATTTTGATCTTAATTTGGCCACTGACAATGTGATCTTAGGAAAACTCTGTAATCTGTCTGATTAGTGTTAATAAAGTAATAATCATCATTTCTACCCTAGTCACTTCTCAAGTCTATGAGAAAAACAACATAAAATCAGAACTTGAGAAGTTAACAAAATTATCTGAGGCCATAAAATTAACTCACTGGAACATTAGACCTAATCTCTTGTACCAATGCTAGGTTTTCCTGTGACTCATTGCTTAATTCTTCAAATAAGTGCCTACTGTCAAGATCCTGTGGGAAGCACCAATGGCAAATAGAAAGAAAAATTCCACAAACAATGTGCTATTGGGGAAAATGATGATGAAACTACTATCAGGATCCTCTGATTTCCATGCCCAATGATTCCTGGAACCCAATTGTGTTCCTCATGTGGCGCTGAGCCTTCCTGGGTTTCTCAACTTTGAGTTACTTATTCCATTAGGTACACCTTTATCTAAATGCTGATGAACAGGAGGGCCAAAGTGGCTATTAAGATAACCCTCATTAGAATTTTTTTAGGGAAAAAAGAATTCTGTCCCAAGAGCAATCACTCATCTCCTTGATTTACTTGGAGCCTCTTAGTTACAGACACATGAGATAGAATTAGCTGATGAGCAGTTCTGAAAGAGAAAGCTCCCAGTGAATGTTCTTTATCACTGTTTGGGGTCTTTCTTGACCTTCAGTGACACAACCTTATATTTTGAAGTCCAGGATAATTGGAAATAAAATGGGACCTTCAATATTCAGAGTTCATAGCACTTTTGAGCAGTGGCTAGGGATGGAATTGCACTGCATAAATACTCTGCATTAACAGGCAAGGAATAAAACCTCTGCAAGTCTCTGCTCCTTTGCTGCCCTATCTGGGGCAAGACATGCCAGCAATTTAACAAGCACAAGGGTGTAAATCATGCAGTGAAATCTCTCACCACGGGAGGACAAAGATTTCCTGAAAGAATGAAAAAAAGCCACCCAGCACTAGGCATTTTAGGAGTCAGTATTCGTGTCTAAATGTTAAACATTTACATTTTACAGCAAAGTGACATTTTTAAAGGAGTTCTATTGCCCATTTGCAGCCGTTACTCGCTGTTGGCCATGGGCTTGGGGCTGGAGCTGGGCGATGAATCAAAGACACCCTTTGTGTCATGTCACTAAGCAACTCCCTCCTCTTCTGTTGCTCGCAGAGCCTGGGCTGGGCACACAGCCTGTGTCATCCACATGGTGGATTTACAGGTCTTGATTTATGCCAGCTGAAGTTTCCTGAGGAAAAGGCAGCTGGGATTGAGCTCTGGCCGTGTCTCAACTGTGTGCTGGGAGTAAAACGTGGAGCAAGTAAGGACTGGTACAACTGGCCAAGGTTAGAACTGGCCCTTTATTACAGGCGCCTAAACCAACTGTCTGGAATGATGCTTCAGTATAAAGCAGGCATATATATAGCATGCATATTGATGACCTTCTTCACCACCCAAAACAGACATCACTAATCCATTATAGAGTATGCTCTCCTGATGAACCAGATATGCCTTAGAATTATACTTGACACATATTTCAGGCATCCACTGCCAACTGGTCAGTTGGCACATGAGATAAACCTACTGCCTTGGAATATGTGTCACCCCTGTCTTGGAATATGTGCCCAAGCCTACTTCCCATTTCTTTTTCACAGTAAGATGGTATGCTTCAGAAATTCTCCATATATGACGACTCTCTTTGTAACAGCGATAACACTACTAGTAACAGTTAATACACGTGCTTCTTATGTATAAAATCATTTAGTCCTAAGACATCATTGGACTACAGGTCAATGATATCTATGTCATACAAAGTAATAATGTTTGTCACTTATGGAACATCTGCCGTGTATTTGGGGCATAGATGTCCTAATCTCCCCAGGTTCCCTTCCAACTGTGAACTGAAGCTGAAAGAGATGAAGAAAGCTACTCATAACCAGTCAATCAGAGAGAAAGTCAGGATCTGAACCCCCAATATCTAATTCCAAAGCCCACATTCTCAAATCAGCACTAGACCTTGACCTTGGGCACATCAACTTATCATTTTGACACTTCATTTAATTTTCTTCTTTATTGCCAAAGGGAGAGAGGAATTTAGGAAACTGTCTCTAGACTTTCCTAAATTCTCCAACTTCACTGGCTACATCCTTTTAAGCTTCCAGCCCTCAGCATTGAAAATAGGTGATTCTCTTTTTCACAGAAAGAGGGGATTGAGGCTACAGAGTAGACTACATTTGAATTAAAGACATTGATTGGTTTGGTTGCAGTGGTGCAGGTTTATAATACAGCTACTTGAGCGGCTGATGTAGGAAGGTCCAAGTTTGAGGCCAGGCTGGGCAACACCGTAGGTCACAATCTCGAAATAAAATAAAAATGGCTGGGGGTGTAGCTCAGCTGTAGATGCTTGCCCAGTATGTGTGAGACTCTTGGCTCAATCTCTAGTACCACAGGAGCAGGAGGGACAGAAATCATTTTATACCGTATGTGGTGCTCTGAGAGTGAGGAGGGCTCCCAGCATCCCTGTAGTAGACAGCTAGACTAAAGATGGTGTGGACTTCCCAAGCTCGGCACCAGGAAGGAGCCATGGCAGCTTCAATACCTCATGCTGAAAATTTCAGCCAGACTGAGATTCTCTCCATTCCTTCGAGGCCTTTCACATTACCCAGACTTTATACCTAATGTTTGCCCTGCCAGGATCTGTTACTGCTACCCACCCATCCTCCAATGGCTCAGCCACTCCTCACTCTGGTATCTCAGTCTGCCTGACTCCCACTCATCTTCACATTTTAGCTCATACTTCCCACATCCTTGGGAGACTTGAGTTTGGTGTTTCCTTTATATTCTCCCTAGCATGCTGCACTTCCTTCTTCCAAACACATGCCCTACTTTAATGTACTTGCCTAGTCTACCTCCTCCTCTGGACTATAAGCTTAATTAGGAAAGGTATGTGTCTGACTTACATCTCTGATAGCCAGTAGTATCTCAGGGTCTGTAGCCCCAAATCAGCTGATGAATAAATGGATGATTGCATTGAATGGATGGATGAACTCATTGTCAGAAAACTAACAAGATTGGCATGTATATAGGGAGATTCTCCCCATCTCACTTCTGTGCCCAGTTAACTGTGATTGGCAGATGTCCCCAGAGCTGATAGAAATGTGAGAGCAACCAGTACAACCCACAGGGAGATCTGTAGTGATATCTAAAGGTGGTGGGAAACAGGCCCCAAAAGATTGCTTTATTCAGATGCTGTCCATCAAATAACTTTGGGCATAAAGGAAAGCAAACACAAGTGATTACATCTTAGTTTTATTGCTTAGCATGGCCAAAATCCATATCTGAGGTTAAAAGAAAAGTTCAAAATTTGGCCTTGGCATACAAATGTGTATTGATTTCTCCAAAATAGATATGTGTTTACCCATACAGGAGTATTAGCACCAAATGAGAATCTTTTCCAGAATCTAAGGACAGGATCATTAAATGTCACCCCTGGGCCATCAATTAAATGAGATTTTCCAGTCCAAGATAGGAGAATGAAGAGAGGGATTGTAAGATTCACACCACTGGGAAGAACAGGATGGAGTAGACCCAGAGACTTAAATTATGTCATCATTCTTTCCCTCTTGAGGCTCAGCTTTGCTCCACATGTCCACTTCCTCCTCTTCTCCAAGGCATATACGTTCACAGACAGCTCCAGGCTCTCACCATGCCAGTGTGGAAACCCCAGAGGAAAGAGAGCACCCTTCTGTGTGTAGCACCAAGCGCCACTCAGGTGTCATATCTCCACCCTTGACTCAAGACCTGTAGCCAGGGAGATGGGGTGCCATGCCCAGCCTTGCCATCAGAGGAGGCCAAGGTACTGAGAAAGGAGGAGGAGGATGGGGGTAGAAAGAGGGAAAGTAAGGGAGGAGGGAGCCAGTTTGCTAATAGAGGAAAGAAGTAAAGGATATGAAGAAGAAAACACAAAATAAAAATGAATGAACCCAGCTGTTTTCTGCAGTACCCATGAGGAGTTAGCTTATAATAATGCACAGTCCAGAGTGTCTTTCAAGTCTCCCCAAGATTAAAATGTGGTCAAGGGAAGATAAAGAGAAGTATGTAAAGCTCTCAATGGGGTAGAGCCCAGGAAATGGGAAATTGGAGAATATGCCAGGGTGTGCGGCCATCATCCAGACCCGTGATCTGATTGGCAGCATACCTAGTCCTGTTGTTTGAGCCCCCTACAGTATGTGTCAGTGGTACCCATTTCCCAGGGTAACTCTAGTCAACGTGGTGAATGTGGGTCCAGTGGGGTTTCCAGGCCCAGGTCACCCCGGGTAAACTGACAGACTGAAGTCTGAGTTTGCAGAGCTGAAGCCCAGACACAGCAGACTGGACTGAAGTAACCTCATTGGAGCATCTCTGTGAGGCCAGCCAGATGCTCAAAGCTGCTCTCTGGCTGCTGAGCATCAGTGAGTCCCTTGCTTTTTCCTTGTGATTCTTGCAAACAACCTCATCCCTCAGGGGTCAGCAATCCCTATGTCAGCCGAAGGTGTCTAGGCTGGCTATTCACTTATTACCCCCGCACTGATGCCAGTGCCCTTCTAGACTGCAGTGTTGGGGGCTGGATCATAGTCCCTCAGACCCTTTACCAGCTGGCTTCCTGCTACACTTTGATGATAGGCAGTGGGCAGAATGTGAGGGAAGACAGTGAGAGGAGGAAAGTATTTCCTCTTGCCTCTGTTTCTCCCCTGTATAAGATAGCACAGCCTCCATGCCTTTATTTGGGTTGCCCCAGCTATGGCATCTCAGACTTTAGCATCAGATGGCCACAGACAGGCCCCTTCAGTGTCTGAGCATCAGCTGCCTTCTGCCCCCTTGGAGACCCAAGGCCTGGCCATAAGGCACTCTATTCCAAAGATCCAGACCCATCCACATGTTCTTTGTCATGCCAGGCCTTTGTTTCTGATCATTCCGTCTCTGTTACATAAAACCCAAGGGTGGCGTCTGCTTCCTGTAGTTGACAATAACTGGATTGTCTCAGTATCCTTCTTTTGCTTTTATTTTACTTTTTAAAAATTTTTTTATGTTTGGTACTAGGGATTGAACTGAGGGTGCTCTAACACTGAGCCATATTATTTATTATTTTGAGACAGGGTTTAACTAAGTTGTCTAGGCTGGCCTTGAACTTGCGACTCTCCTGCCTCAGCCTCTTGAGTAACTGGGATTACAAGCATATATCACTGTGCCCAGCTTCTTTTGCTCTTTAAGCCTTTTGACATCTGTGTAATCAACTCCCTGCATTCAATTGTTTCTATTCAAAACAACTACTGTGATTTCTCTTTTCCTACCTGGATCCTGATGGATAAAATCGCTTCTCACTGCCCCTCCACACTCCCCAGCTCATCATTTCTCAGCTTCCCCCAGAGAGATATTTTTAATTGCTTTAGATTTCACCTTTATGTTTTAGTAGAGAAGTTTCCTCCTTTGTCATGACTCACTCACCCAAAGTCTTGGGGTTCCCAGGCTATAAGCTCAAAAACTGTCAGTCCAAGGATCTCCAAGTTTATAACAGGAGAAATTACCTCTGGACAAGCAATCCAAAGCCAGAAATGGGCACCAAACATTCCTGCTAACTAGCCCTTGACCCATTCACATTATTTCCCCAAACTAGCCTGTGGAAGTTTCTTGGAGAGCCACACCTGGGGATAATGCCAGCATCTATCCTTGTGTCCAGCATCCTCTTCTGTAGGTCAAGGCAGTTCTGGCAGAGACTAGAGTCCAAAATATTGCAGGTAACGTGGGGCCCATCCTGGATTCAAATAGTTGTAGGGAAGTGTCAGTAATGCTTCTGAAATAATATTTTATATATAGGTGTGCATGCACATCCACACCTAACACAAAAGAACACACACATGCATACACATGAGTGGTAAGGACTCACCAATGCACCTTGTGATCTCTGAACTGATGTATCCAAGAGGTAACAAGAGGAGGATGAAGATGATGCCCAGTGCCCCAGGAAAGCAGCTGGCTCACACTGGCTGTTTTCCCTCTGCTCAGATGCCCAGAGCCTCTCAACTTTCAGAAGCGCTCAGGTCATGGCCTTGAGTGTGCTTACTCTTCCTTCCATTCACTCTTATAGGTGCATACTAGGTACTGAGCACTGCACCAGATCTTGTAGATACAATTGTTAAATGGAACATGATTCTTGACTTCTAGAGGCTCAGAATAGCATAGAAGCAACCAGCTGAACAGGTAATTAGAACAGTATGATTCATTCAGCAATAGACATAGGGACCCCTGGAAGCTCTAGGGAGGTAATGTTTAACTGTGTCTAGAAAGTCAGGGAAATCTCTCTGGAACTTTACTAAGATATAATTTACATGTGTACATATGAGTTTTGGTAAATTTGTATGCTTGTATACCAATTACCACAATCAAGCTATAGATCATTTACATCTTCTCTAAAAGTTTCTTTGTGGCTCTTCTTAGAAAATCCCTGCCGTCCCTTGACCTAGACATGCACTCATTTGATTTCTGTCATTGTAGATTGGAGTTGTACTTCTTAGGGTTCCATATCTTGTGTCTTTTGAAACTGGGGGGAGAGTATTGAGTTCCATGTTTGGGTCAATGCCTGTGATCTGGAAACTTCACACACAAGATGATTAGAACATGCACAAATGGCATAATATAAGGTGATGTCAAAGCTTGAAGCTAAAATTATTGCAATACCACAATTCACTTCTCTCTCCCCTCTGCCAAGAATCATCAAACATCTTAGGATGGTCTGAGCTCTCCAGAGGCTATGGGGTATGAGGACAAGTTAGGTTTATCTAGGTTTTAAAGGATAAAGAGATTCTTGCCGATAGTTGGATAATAAAATCAAAGTAAGACTTAGGTCAAGATACAAGGTGCTTGATGAAGAGTGTTGAGCAGGAAGAAGCTTTGGGCATTCCCGAGTAGTAAAGGCTCCACTGTGGGTGGTTGTGTGCGTGGTTCTGACATTAATTCTTTCTGCCTGTCCAGCAGGAAACCCAAAGCCTGCTTTGGAGAAAAGTCAGTGGTCCCAAGAGTCTCTTCTAGCAGCACAGCATCACCATGGATCCTCCATGGAGTTCTCTGAGCTGAACACAGCAGCCAGCTTGCTCCAGATCTCAGCAAATGGCCATTCTCCTGAGTGTCAGCTTGCCAACCACCTTAAATATTTGGTGAAAAAGTCTTTTTTTCCTGAGTGTTACTTATACATACACATCACCAAACTGATTTAAAAACCTCTCTCGTGCCCCCCCCCAAAATGCATATTAATCAAATCAAATGCATATAAAATCTCAATATTTTTAAGATAAGGTGGAGCAAGTGGGAAGGCCAGGAGCTCATTGCACCCTCTGTCCCTTCCTCAGCTTACCTTCACCTCTATTCACCTCTCTCTCTCTTCACCTCTCTCCCTCACCTATGTAAGAGCCCCTGCAATACCTACAGAGAACCCCAGATCCCTGAAGAGCTCAGTCTGAAAGCCATCAAACAGAGGTGACCTCTTAGAACAAAGGGTCTGTGTCACATTCCCCTGGTAACTAGGGGGTACTGTTACTATGGTCATGTTTTCTTTTAGGTGGCTTTTCCAGTGCCTCACACAGTAGGTCTGTTCTTTATCCTTTCATTCTTCCCAGGCCCCCATGGAAAGAAACCCTCCCTTTGTCCTGATTTGTTCCTGTCTTCTTCCACACTATGATTCCTTCCTTCCTTGCAGAAGTCTTGCTATTTTCAGTTTTTCGAATGCTCAAGTCCTTTCCCTTGGCCCCCAGCTGTGTATCATTCCAACAGGCTTCTTCTTTGAACTCATAGGCTCAGAACCCTCCATGGAGAGCCTGACCATTTTTTTCCCCCAATATCTGAGGGTAATTAAGGTAGCATCTGTGGGATGAGCTCTGCATAGGTGGATGGCAGAAACTGCTCAGGTGAGCCTGGATGCTAGGACACATTCATCCCATTTGTGGGCAGGGAATTCTGCTCATCCAATCCCTGACCTTCCAAATCAAAGTCTCCTGCAATCACAGGAAAAAGAAAGGTGAGTGGACCTGGTAGGTATTTGTAAAGGATTTGACATCCTCCTTTCTCCTTATATGAAATGGACTGAAATGTTACTCCTCTTTCCTGAAGTTTCATCATCCCTAGATTTATTTTTTCCCTCCATATGTTGGAATTGAGGTACATAAGCATGAGTCTTACTTTACAAATTCAGGTGTGCAAAACATTCACATGTTTTTTTGTCTTTAAGTTAAAATAAACCTGACATTTTCCCCTATTCCTGTCCCCTGAATACTGGCTGGCAGGAAATTCAGTCGTGGTCATTATTGCTGTTCCCTCTTCTGACCTCCCCAATCTCAGGATCTTAAGCAGCTCTCTAAGCAGGAGCAAAGGAAGAGGGATGAACTGAGGCTCAGGAAGGGAAGGGATTGCTTGAAGTCAGCAGGCAGGGCCAAGCACGGGGCCTCCATGTCTGTCTCACACTCCAACTGGCTCTTTCCGTTTCTTCGCACTGGCCAGGAAAGACGGTTGATTTCCTCTGCTTCTTGAGACATTAACAGAGGAAATAAGGTCCGGAAGTGCCCCCAGGAACTAGATGAGGAGCTAGACACCCACACCAGTTTTCTTCCACCATTAAACACCCAAGTAACCAGATACATAATTAAACACTGAGTTAGCTCAGTTGCTTCTGGGTGACATTTGAGAATTACAACAACAACAAAAAAGAGCGTGTAACAAATTTGTAAAGCTCTAAAATTGGAATTGGTATACAATTTCAAATTAATAACATTTCAACTAATCACAGAGACAAAATCAACACAAATTCTTCATGAAGTTGCAAGAGGATTGACACACATATAATTTATTTGACAAGCCTAGATTTAAAAAAAAAGAAACAATTTGGTAACAATTAAATGTTACTAAAATCACTTTTGATTTAGAATATGACAGCCCAGGCAACACTTTTGAGACACTGGCCACCCAGGACCTAAACTCTGCCAGCTGCATTCCCCAAACCTCAGGCCTCTTGCCACCTTTCCTCATCCCTCCAGCTACCCTATCCCTGTCCCCTAAGCCAAGTACAAGGGCACACCACCTTCCCCCTATAGGGGCTCAGCCTTGATGTAATAATTACAGTGCTGAACATTTATTGTGGTCCTACAAAGTGCTATCGGATTATCTTAATTAATCCTCATGGCAATACTTAGAGGCAAGTGCAATTATTGTTTTCTAAATGAGGAAACTGAGGCCCAGAGAGGATATACAACCTGCCAGGTTACTATTGAGTGATGGAGGCCTTCAGACTCCAGGGACTCTGGTCTCACTCACCTCATAAAGCCTATTTCTCATGGTTGATGAGGGAGGATTAAGTGAGAAATGGATATGAAAAGACTGGTGCGGAGTATCTGTAGTTTCCCTTTCTGCTTCTGAACACACTTAACTCCCTTTCCTTGCCACTACATTGTCCTTATTTTCTGTCCTCGAGATAAATCCCTCTGAGTTTTTAAGATGGAACTTTAATGAGGTCACAAACATGTGCTTTGAACATCATTGCTACTTTTCAAACATTTTAAAATAACTGCCAGAATTTAACTTCTGTCTTTTGTCCATCCTCTGGTTTCCTCTGGTCACTATGAACACAAATGCTGCCTACTGTGTGAATGCCTGCCTTGGATTCAGGTCTATGAATACGAATGTTTATAGAGATGGGGTTATATGTACAGGGAATCAGAATTATGGAGAGGAGAGGACCTTGCGCAGCTCATTCACTGTAGAAGCCTAAGGATCCCTGGGCCAGGCCAGGCAAAGCCTTTGAACAAAGAATTTGGGCCAGGTTGGGCCATCATTAAGGTCTATCCAATTACTGTTTCCTTAAATCCGAGTGCACCAAACTTGGAAGTGCATGGGCCATGGAGAAGAATTGCCTCTGACATTAACTTCTCCAAGTCTCAGCTTCCTCATCTCTAAAAGTGGAATGCTAGCTAGGTGCAGTGGTACATGCCAATCACTTGGGAGGCTGATGCAGGAGGATTGAATGTTCAAAGACAGCCTCACCAATTTAGGGAGGCCCTAAGCAACTTAGAGAGACTCAAAATAAAAAAAAAAAATAAGAAGGGGCTGAAGATATTGCTCAGTGGTTAAGCACCCAGGTTCAATAATAATAATAATAATAATAATAATAATAATAATAATAGTAATAATATACTAATAGCACCTACATCACAGGATTGTTGCATCAATGGTGTAGAATGATATTTTGAAGCGCTTAGCACAGTGCTTGGGACACTGTGCTAGTAAATGCCAGCTGGGGTTATTACCAGTAGTAGCTCTAATAGCTGCGGTTGTAGTAGTAGTATTTGTAGTAAAGACATGATCTCACCAATGACCGTCTCAAGCACAAAAACAAGATGGGATAAGTCTGACCTATCCCTAGCTATGCTTTCAACCTGCACTGATTTAATACTCTTTCATAGGTTCACCCCAAGTCACTCCTCAAAAGAATTTAAGACATCATAATAAGACACTCTTAAATTAGAAATAGAAAATTGAAAATCATGTTGAAGGAGAAGAAAGGACACAGTAGAAATGATGACGGTTGATTCTCACCTTCAGTTCTGACCTTCCTAGTAGCCCGTACAAAAAGGAAGCCCAATGCACTATGAGATGTTCATTAGAGACTTTGTACTTATCAATTTTGTGTCAATCCAGATTAAAAAGCTATTTTTCTTGGAATTTGCCATTCAGCAATTGCTACTTGATTTTTCCCACTATCTTCCTTGTGAACATGTCTATTTTCCTTCACTGGTCTGTAGTTTCTTTGAGAGGAGCTGTTTTGTATTCACATTTCTCCTTCCTAAGCATACACCCTGTTCTTAGTACATGCTTTTAAAAATATTGAACAATGAATAAATTATATATAAATTGCTTAGCCCTCAGACTGGTAATTCGGTGTTTATACATTGTCATGTTCAAAATTTGACTCCAGGTTCTTCTGACCTCCAAAATCTAGGCTGTTTTATTAAACTCCACTGTTATAGTTATCAATTTCTAGATTGCAAGCTAAGGTAAAACTTAGTTACTTCCAAACAACTATTAACTTTCACAGTTCTGAGGGCTGCATGGACTCAGCTGGGTTTTCCTTCTTAGAGTCTTTGACAAAGATACAGTCAGACAGGACTAGAGCCACCTGAAGACTACTTTAATCACAAAGCTACAATCCAGCAGGAGTACCTGTGGCTGGTCAGGCATCTCTGCCTACACGGCCTGTCCGCCAGCCAGCATGGGCTTCCTCCCAGCAGAGTGGAATCAGGATGGTCAGATTACTTCCATCCTACCTGCATATTCTAGAATAAGCCTTCCAAGAGACTAAGGCATAAACTTCAAAGTTTCTTCTGACCTAGTCTTAGAAGTGACATGGAAATAATTTTGTCATATTCTATTATTCAAAACCATTGCAAGCACACACAGACTCAAGAGATAGAAGAACAGATTCTATCTTTTTAACCCATGATGTCCCATCATCTCATATATGGAACACCTATAAAAACATAAATTGAGCAACAATATACCATTTATGGTAACTTTGAAATAAATATTTGTTCTTAGACTTCTATGCTTTTGAGAAAAGTAACAGGTAAATGATTAGTGATAATATTCATGATTATTAATGATAAATTATTAATTTAATACTAATTATATAATAAGCTCTGGGTCATGGTTTCCAATCTATTTTAATGCCCCTGTGTCAATTTCATTAAAATATTTGCAGAATTGAAAATTTGGAATTTGATGGGATAATGGGAAAGGAGTTAACTGATTTAAGTTATAGCAATTTACATAGTAAACTATCTTAAGTTAAAGCTACAGATAATGATAATGGCACTACAATATACACAGCAATCAAAAGAACACAATGAAGTGTTCAGAAATAGACTCATACGTTTACATTTGATTGATCTTTGACAAAGTTCAAAGTATATAGTTTTTAAACACATGATACTGGACTTATTATTCATAAAGAAAAATAATATTTACCCGTACCACAAAACTTAATTTGTGCAATACACATAAAATAACTGGATATGAATCATAAGCTCAAATATGAAAGCTAAAACTATAAAGCTCCTGAAGGAAAACATAAGGCAGTGATTTTGAAATTTTGTTATAGATAGATTTCTTACTCAAGACACAAGAGCAAGCCCTAAAAGAAAAAAGAAGTGATAAATTGGATTTCCTCCTTTAGCTGATCAAAAGGCACTATTAAGAAAATGTAATGGCATTGTGCTGCATGTATATACGGCAAAGGACTTGCATACAGAATCTACAAGGAACTTTAACAACTCACAAATAAAATAAACAATATTAAAATTCAAGCAAAATGCTTGAACAGACACATAACAAAAGAAGGTATACAAATGAAGGGTAATTAGTTGAAAAGCTGCTAAAAACCAATATGGTCAGGAATATAAACATGAAAACCATCATGAGATATCACTCTACACCTCTTAGGATGGCTAAAATTAAATAGACTAGCAATATCAAATGTTGATAAGTATGTGAAGAAACAGGAACTTTCCTGTATTGCTGGTGAGAATATAAAATGCTTATAAAATGGGCTCACCACATTAAAAAACTGGCAGCCTCTTATAAAGCTAAATATACACACCTTATGACCTAGAAATTATACTTCTAAGTATTTATCCAACAGAAATAAAAATGTGTTCACAAAAATTTCTGCTAAAGAAAGTTTATAGAAGCTTTATTCATAATAATAAAAAAAACTAGAGCAACTAAAATACTAAAATGTCTATCTGCATGAGAATGGGCAAACAAAGAGTGATATAGCCATGTAGTGCGATATCTCTCAGCAATAGACCCACTAAAACATAAGCCCCAAAAATAGTAAGGGGAAAAGGATGGGGAAGTAAACTATACACATTTTTAACAAAGATAAGCTAGTGAGACCATAGTATTTCAGATAATGTGAATTTTAAAGTTAAAAAAATTTTAATAAGGAAAAAGAGAAACATTTCACAGTGATCAAAATAACTAAACCAACAACTAGGAAGAAAAATTTTAAAAACCCATGATCATAGTGGAAGATTTTTAACTCACTTTCAGTAACAGATGAAAAAGCAGCCTAAAAAATCAGTAAGAATGTGAGATATTTTAATAACACTAAGTGTAGATTTAACCTAATGGACAAAAAGAACATTGGACAAAGGAATCCAAATAATTTTCCAGTTTTTGTGGAACATTTGCACAACTGATCATATGTTGGGCCACAAAACAAGACTCAACAAATTGCAAAAACAAGTTGTGAATACATACTCTGAAACAAAGGAAACAAAAACTAGAAATATTTTTTTAAATGCAAAACACAAAATGCTATATATGTTTTAAATAAATTTCTAAATAATCATATGACAAAATTAATCCTAATGAAATTGTAAAATATTATAATGGTAAGATAGTAAAAATACGATCCATCAAAAAAGCTTGTAAGGATACATTTATCATAATGTTTTTTTAAAGGTAAATTTAGAGTTTAGACACATTAGAAAATAAGGAAGAATTTTTAAAACCAGTGACTTAGAAACTATCCTAACAGTTTAGGAAAAAAATAAACAAAACAGAACCAGCTTCTAAACTTTTAACTAAAAAAGAAAGAAGAAGAAAAATCATATAAATAAGTGCAGAAAAAAATATAATAAAAACAGACCTAAAATGGAGAGGAGAGTTAGAAGTTGGCCCATTAGAAAAAGTTAAAAATTTGAGAAATACTTGCCAAAGCTGATTAAGAAAAAGGGAAGGAGAAGTTAGCAATGTTAGGGGACATTGATATGAATTATCATATAAACATTGCTTTATGACAAAAATATTAGAAAATTGGATACAATTGAAAAATTTCTAGGAGAAACCTAACTTAAATCTGGAATGAAAGAAATATTGAACGTATTAAAATAAAATGAAATATATATTTGAAAATCTCCCCCCAAAGAAAGTGTTTCCAGACCCAAATAGCTTCAATGGTGTATTCTGCCAAACATTAAAGAAAGATAATATATGCCAATCTTAGACAAATTTTCTAGAGAATAAAGATAAGGCAGCACTAATTAACTTGTTTTATGAGGCCAAACTAATCTTAATACCAAAGTTTACAGAAACTTGATGAGAAAGGAAATTCAGAGAACGGACCAGAGCACACCGTCTGCTCCACAACACTGAAAGTGCCTCATTGGGGAAACCAAATCCAATATGGAGCTCCTGGGTGCCTGAAGGGATCTCATGGGACATAAATAGCTCCTGTAGTCTATGACTTAAAGCAATTATCTGCATCTTAGTCACCATGGATGAATTTTAAAAAAGAAAAAAAGAAAGTACCTCATCCTTGGGAGTAACTAGACTTAAAGGCAGGCACCATTAGTGACTCAGGAGATTGAGGCAGGGAGATTTCACATTCAAGGCCAGCTTCAGCAACTGAGCTTTCCATCCTGGATCAGGAGCCCAGATTTCCTTGCTACACAGAAGCTGAAAACAAATCACAGGGCAAACGCTGAGAACACTAAAAGCCAGGAAATGGATCACTAGGCAATGCTGAGCTGACGTGGATCTGGGGCGAACAGTCTGGGCCTCTCAGAACACACACCGAGCCCGGATCGGCTGAATTCAAGCTCCTGTTCGCCTTCGTCTCGCAGACAAACCGCGGTGACTCAGCACTAAACAATCCCGCTGAAACATCTGGTCGGCCCTTCTGAACTGGTGGAGGTTAATGCCAACCGAGTCTTCATAGGCAGAGGCCAAAGGATTGAGACGTGGCTTGGGAGAGCCAGTCAGGATCCACCTGTTGCATTGGTCACCTGGCAAAGGGAACGAACTGTCACCATTTGCATGGGATACCACCATGGCAGAGAACTGACATCACCAGAATGCAGCGGAGGAGATAACTTCATTGAAACCGGCGGTGACAGGTGTGTAACCCCCTAGCCCTCCCTCTCCACACAGTGGGGAAACCTTAAGGGCCCCTCCCAGCTCTCCCGTGAACGCGATAGTCAGACGGAGGGAATCAGGA
The DNA here is from genome assembly GCF_001458135.2 of Marmota marmota marmota. NCBI lineage: Eukaryota > Metazoa > Chordata > Mammalia > Rodentia > Sciuridae > Marmota > Marmota marmota. The sequence goes on from NW_026000242.1 coordinate 11,511,529, forward strand.
GTGGTGCGGGACCCTTGGCGCAGAACCCCCGGCTACCGCTCCCACCAGTGCTGACAACTGAGGTCTCTGGCACCAGCTACTGGGGGCGTGGCTACCGGAGGGCTAGCAAAATTCGCTGAGGGTTCTCAGCCCCAAGCTCCACAAACTTAGGGTCTGAGGGAATGGCAAACAGGGAGAGTGTGCCCAGTCGTTCAAGAAAATAGGACTCCCAGGAGCAGCAGACCTGGCGTGTAGCCAGTATTGAGGTGAGCATCACCGGGGAGCAGGGCCTGGCTTGAGGAAAAGTGGGGAAGTGACTAGACATAAGAGAAGACTCTAGGCACTCAGGATTGGAGACCAACCCAGTCTGGGAGGAGGAGCTGCTGCACAGTGATTGGTTCCCGCGTATTGAGAGGAGAAGCCTGGCCCGGTAGGCACAGCTCCACCTACTGGAAGAGAAGTTAGTCAAACTCTAAGACTTCATTTATTAAATTGTTTTTTTTTGGGGGGGGGGGTTCCATTTTTTTATTTTTTAAAATTTTTAAAAATTTTTTTATTATTTTTTTAATTTTAATTTTAATTTTTTTTGATTATTTTTTTAATTTTTTTTCTTTTTTTCTTTTCTATTTTTTTCTTTTGTCTTTTCATTTCTTTTCAACTTCCTTATTCCCCCTTCCTTGAATTCTACCTGCTTACTCTCATTCTCTTTAGTGACTTCTTCCCTTCCCTTCTAATACCTTTCCTCCCAAGCATCAGATAAATTAATAGGAGTAAACAGTAACTCGGCAGCCAAACAGAACAAGAAGTAACATGAGCAGCATGAAAAAGCAAGGAAGAAAAGGAGTACAAACAATGCAGGACAGCCTAAATATTCAGGAGGACCTAGAGGCATCAGAAAAATGG
>NW_026000242.1:11514774-11545732 GCF_001458135.2 Marmota marmota marmota
GGAAATTGTATGGAAGTGGAAGGAGACCCTCATTGTTATACAAAATTACATATAAGAGGTTGTGAGGGGAATGGGAAAAAAAAACAAGGAGAGAAATTAATTACAGTAGATGGGGTAGAGAGAGAAGTTGGGAGGGGAGGGGAGGGGGGATAGTAGAGGATAGGAAAGGTAGCAGAATATAACAGTTACTAATATGGCATTATGTAAAAATTTGGATGTGTAACCGATGTGATTCTGCAATCTGTATTTGGGGTAAAAATGGGAGTTCATAACCCACTTGAATCTAATGTATGAAATATGATATGTCAAGAGCTTTGTAATGTTTTGAACAACCAATAAAAAAAATCAATCAGAAAAAAAAATAAAATACAAGAAAACAAAAGGAAATTCAGAGACAAACCTCACTCAGAACATGGAAGCAAAAATCTAAACAAAATATTAGCAGATGGAATCAGCAATGTGTAGAAGGATAATTCATCAGATCAAGTAAGGTTTATTCCAGGAAAATAAATCTAACATTTGAAATTCAAGCAAATTCGCATTAATGGAACAAAAGAAAAAGTTTATGTAATCATCTTAATAAAGAAAAAGTAATAAAATTCAACATCCATCCACATTCATCATGAAAGAAAGTAAACAAGCAGATAAAAATTATTCAGCAAAGTAGAAATAGAAGAGAATTTAGTAACCAGATAAGCTAAATTTATAAGCCTATAGCAACACCAGACTCAATGACATGTTGAGAGCTTTTCTTTTGAGTTACAGCACAAAAAATCTGAATGACACAATGCGCCAGTCAATACCATTCCAGGTCAATATAGGTCTGGAGGTACTAGTAAGAACTAGGAGATGGCAAAAAGAAGGAAAAGAATTTATGAAAAAAGAAGCAAGACTTCTTGCGTTATTTTGAAAATTGCAAAGAACCTACATATTCTTAGCAAAGTTGCAGATAGAAGTTGATAAACAAAAATCAATTGAATACTGCATACTAACATGAAGGTTTTGGAAAATATTTTTAAATTTCCACTTGTAGTATCATTCAAAGAACCAAACATCTAGGAATTAATCTAATGAAACTTATGTAAGGTCTTTATGTAGAAAATTCTGAAATGTTATTGAGAGAAATGAAAGGAGACCTGTATAAATGGGGTTTTACTATGTTCATGGACTGGAACACTTAACATTATATAAATGTCAATTCTCTCCAAATTTATGCAAAGAATTAAGGCTATCTAAATCAAAATTGCAAAGGGTATTTTTTGAATCTTGACAAGTTGAAATTTTGTAGGACATGATAAAGAACAAGATGCTTGTAGAATAAAATAACAAGGTAGGAAAAATTGCTCTGTCAGAAAGCAAGACTTATAAAAGCATACTAAATAATAACAGTGAGGAATTGGTGCGAGATCAAACAAATAGACCAACAGAAAAGCTATCTACTCCAAGAGCAGACTCACAAATACAGGGGTAACTGGCTATGTACAAAGGTCTGGTTGTAGAGGAAAAGTTTTTTCATCAACAAAATTTCCCTTATCAACTAGATAAACATTTATCAACCAGGAAAACATTTTAAACAGGACCCCTAGTTTATTCTGTGCACAAATAACTCATTGTCAGGTATCTTACATACAAAAGATAAACCCATAAGCCTTCTTGGAAAAAAAATATAGAATATTTCATTATCTTGTGGTAGAAAAACACATCTTGCTGAAATAGGGAACAAAAAGGCACTAACCATACAGGAAAAGATCAGTGAATTGGGCCACATTACATTAAGAGTTTCTGCTCATCAAAAACACCATTAAGAGAGTGAAAAGAGAAGTATGGAGGGAAAAGATTCCATAACACATAATAGAGGCCTCATGTCCACAATATAAAAAGATGTCTCACAAATCAATAAGAAAAAGATAGACAACCCAACAGAAAAAGAACATCAAGGAGGCTCTTCACAGAAGAGGATATTCAATTGCCCAATAAATACATGAAAAAGGAGTCAACCCCATTAACAATCAGTGAAATGCAAAAATTGAATGCAAATTGAGTGTATTCATGGAGAACACTACCCAGAATGGCTAAAATTAAAAGAAATGACCATAATAAGCATTGGCAAAAATGTGGAGTAAGAGAAGCTTCATACACTACTGGTGGGAGTGAAAATTGGTATAATCCCTTTGGAGAATAGTTTGGCATATCCGCTAAAGCAAGCATGCATACAATCTATTACCCAGCAACTCCATATGGACATGCTCAATAATGGTTACAGCAGCTGTGTTTGTAATAGACCCAAACTGGAAACAAACCAAATGTCCATCAATAGTAGAATGGTTAAATAATTTGTGCTATGTTCATACAAAAGAATTTGATATAGCAACGCAAATAAATGAATTCTACCCATAATACGTATAAATTTCATAAACATAACATTGATCAAAACAACCCTGACTTAAAAAGCATACTGTGTGACTTCATTTCCATGACTCCTGAAAACTATAGTGTTTAGAGATGCCTGATTAAATGATAAATTAAGAATTCCAAGTAAGTGATTACCACAAAAAAGCTGATGAGTGTTATCTCTGGGGGAACAGGAAGGAGGTGACCACAACAGGCCTGAGAGGGCTTTTAGGGCACTGGTCTGTTTTTATTTGTGTGGTGACTCTGTGGACATTTCCTTATGGTAATTAATTGAGCTATTTTGAGTTACTTCTTGCATATACTTTACAGTTAACAATAAATATTTGGGAAACAAAAAAGAAAATTGGTGACACAGACCCTGGGACACCCTTGGAAACTGCCTTCTAGGTTGACATCAACCCATTTTTCAATGTTCTTTAGGCTGAGTGGTACCCAAAAGAACAAAAGGAATATAACCTGGAGATTTAGTGGTTGGGTCCACTCAGGCAAACATGCCATGCAAAGTAGATATAAAACTAGCGGTGTCAGTTGCATTGCTGGATGGTAGTGGGTTGAACACAGACATTTATTTGGTTGGTACTACCTGAGGAGCCAGAATCAGGGTTGCAGAGAAGCCTCTGGTGGTTCAGAAGATATGGTGGTAGAGGGGGATGATTAAAATGGTGGTCTCCTTATGCTCTGCCCCTCCCCCGGTAGCTCCAGTCCAGAAGTTCCCCAAGGGTGCAGCATCTGGAGCTTCAAGAAATCTAAAGGAGGAGCCTGAAGTCCCCGTGAAGACACTGGGAAAATAGTGCCTCTTCCTTCCACTGCAGAGGAAGAGGTTGCTAAAAGGAGGTAGTGGGATCTCTAGGAGGCACCTGCTTCTGAGAAAGGGAGCCCCATCCCCAAGTCATCCTGCCCACCTTGTTTTCTGTGCTTCCTCCCTCCCTTCTCTGTTTCTCTCTCAAACCTACTTTCAGAGAAAATATACCATTTTACTAGAATCAGGGCCCAAAGCTTCCTGCCACCATGCTGTTTTGGGGTCTAGACAGACTCCCACTGTGCCAATTAACAGTAGTTGAGGTTCTGTCTGGACTTGGAGTAGCATTTGGCCCTGGTGAAGAAACTTCTACATGCAATGTTTCCCTCTGTTTAGTCTGATGTGAAGGCATTGCCTCCAGGGTTGCCTAACCTGGGCTCCAAGCCAGGGATGCCATTCCCTGGCTGTGAGCTATGTGACCTTGGCAAATTACTGGGAATATGTAGATCTTAAATAACAATGCATAGACAGCACTTACTGCACAGTACCTGGCACAAATAAAGTACTCAGTAAAAGCTATTGTCTATTTGTTTATCATCATCAGCTTTCTACCACAAAACAGGCAATTACTGAGTTCTCTCTTTAGTGGGAAAGAAAGGGGAACAGCCTTTGGAGACAGACACTCCCTACCTGCTTGTGGAATGGTGGCAAGGAAGCCAGGTGGGAGGCATGGCACTTTAGCCTCTCTTCAAAGAGGAATTGTCTGACTGGCTTTCTTAAACCCACTGGCTTAAGAGGAGGGCCACTGGCTTCAAGGAGGCATATTTTTCTCCCTCTTGGCTGAGATTTAATTTTCCGTCTAGGAACAATAACAGGGTAGAAATCACACAGAAAAGGTGCCATCTTTTGCTGCCTTCTCTATGTGCTATTCCCATGTTTTCCACGGCTGCATTTAAGGTCATTCCATCATGGTCTTAAGAACTATCAAGTCAACATACTTCTTCTGAACATATGTTGTTAACATGCCAGTTTAGGAGGATATGCTCAAAAGGAATGATCACCATTACTATCTGCCCAGGTGAAGAGCCAAGGGGAAGAGGGAGGGGCCAGGGCCAGGTCTAACAGCTGGGGTCCTCTAGGTAGCTCTGGCTTGCATGTCCATATAAAGAGACTGAGATAGATAATGGAGCAAGAGTGTGTGTGTAGATTGTCTAAAAAAAAAAAATGGCCATAATGCTTCCCACCTCTGTGCATGTGTTGTCCCTTCCATCAAAAAATAGTCTATTTCTACTTTCCTCAAACCTAGGTCAATCTTGTGACTTTCTTTAACCAAAAGAATGCAGCAGAAGTTTTGCTGTGTTCTATACCTTAAGTGGCAAATTTCAGCTTGCTCACACCCTCCTGGGGTCCAGCCACCAGGTAACAATCATCTAAATAAGCCATCAGCTGAAGATAGTGTGTGAAAACACATGGCCCAGCCAGGCCTGGACATTCTGGTCACCCCCACTCAAACACCAGGCATGAGCAGAGCCTGTGAGGATGGTCCAGCCCAGCTCCCAGGTGAAGGCAACTGTACAAGTGACCTTGGCTAACACCAGGTGCAGAAAAACCACCCAGCTGAGCCTGACTGATCAACAGACTTGTAAGGAAATAGAAAGTCCTTGTTGTCTAAGCCACTGAGTTTTGGGCAGTTTTTTTATATAGCAAAAGCTAACTAAGAGAGTGACTCACAAGCAATCATTTAGAGACACTGAGAGGCAGCTCTGTTAACATCACTCATTTCCCAGATTCAGAACATAATGCTTATGGATCTTTCCATGCTTTTGATAAAACATCTGTTTAAGTATACACTGTGGCCACATGCCTAAAAGAGAGAAGTTGGTGCCAATAACTGAGACTTCTCACAGGTTTGTAATCAGAAATGAGCTCAGAAAAGAGTGACATGCACAATGATGAACATGGTCATTTGTTGTGAGCTTCCCTCCCATGTGACAGGGCCCATTGTAGGAGTTTTGTCACCATCATTGCATTTTGCTCTTTAGAGACTGGACCCGGAGAGTGTCTTGTTTCACAAATGAGGAAATGGTGAAGCTTAGAAAGCAGAAATATTTGCCCAGGATCAAGCCATCAATAAGGGCAGAGCAAGTATTTAACCCAGAGCTCTCTGGCTGCAGCATTTGAGTACTTGACTTCAGAATTTTACTGTCTTTACTGAACTGGAATGTTCTGGATGACCCTTCTGATTATGGGTAGGGGTTGGGAGAGTTGGGAGTTTGCAGAGGAGGCTCTTAGAGACCTCCTTCATCTCAGGAAGATGTTGGGTGTCCCAGGAGAGCTGGCATGGGGTAGGGGTGAGCATCTCTCAGACCCAGGGTGCACCTGGCATTTGAAGGCACAACACTCTCTCTTCCTGGAAGCAATGCGTTAGACATTCTGCAGCCTCACATTCTGTGCTCTTCATTTCTAAGAACAGAGCTTTCTCTTTGAAATCCATGATTAGCCCCAGGCTACTTAGAGACAGAATTCTGTGGAGTTTCCTCTTGTCCTAGAAGGAAGGAGCCTCTTTTCTACCCCGTTTAATCTTGGAAGCCTTCCTGGGAGAGTTCAGCTTTGAGCTCAGTTTTGGAAGCAGTGAGGGAGGCAGCTGGATGAATGCTAAGTAGGACATTTTTAGTTTGAGCAGCGACTCTGGAGACACGCTGCAGTGAAAATCTCAGTAAAGCAGGGAAGGCAGAAAATAGTTCATTTGTTGTACAGCAAAATTACAATCCGAACTAATTTCAGTGGGTTTCAACGATGGTCTAAAATTAACATGATAACCTCTAACAGAAATAAATGCAAACTCCCAAATGTAGGTGCAAATGGTCTTTCATGCAATTTTAGGTTGGGAGGGGCCGACTTGCAAGCCGTTCACAAGACAGCTAAAGAGGGCCGGGGAGGCGGAACACACATAAATTCACAATAACCCAACAGTGAGATGCAGCTGCTAAAACATCTGAATCAATTCTGTGTTGCACAAATACATGCTCATGTGCCAGTTTAGGTAAAAAATAACCAAATACGAAAGCTGGGTGACTGTGTTTTAAATTGGATATGGAGTTTGAGCTTCTAGGCAGAACACTGGATGCCTCATGCCTGGCCCCAACAATTTCCCCCACCTTCAATTTGAATGGGTCAGATTTAAGGACCCATTACTGAGTCGTGTGTTCAAGGGGTAATACTTCCTAAGAATTCCTATGTTCAAGCAGATGGTGTGGCCTCATCCCCTTTTCTTCTAGATCAGGGGCTGCTCCTAGCTATCTCTCCCTCTAACTTTACTTCTTTCTACCCCTATTCTCATGTAACTGATTTAAAGCCCAGGACCCCTTACCCAGCCTAAGGAGACCTGGGCTAGAAACCCAGGATCAGTTCTACGTTGCATATCTAAGCCAACACTCTCTTGCTCTGCCGCTTGGTCTTTAGTTCATGGTGTGGTAGGTGGTGTCGAATCTGCTGTTTCTCACATTGGAGACTCAGATCTGAGACTCAAGTGTGGCCACTGGGATTGCAAACCAGGAAGACTTTGGAGGCTGCTCTGGTTCTGGGCTCCAGACTGCCTCCGGCCTGGTCCTGGCAAAAGATGTTTTCTACTATACTCCTCTAGCTCTGTTGAGTTCTGTTTGGGGATTTGAAGTCACTGCCTCAGCTCTAATATTGTTCTTCTTTATTTCATTTATACATGTTTTCGCTTAGCATGATATTCTCCAACTCTCCCATTTACCTGCAAATGCCATAATTTTATTCTCTGTTAATGCTGAGTAATATTCCATTGTTTCTATATACCACAGTTTCTTTATCCATTCATCTATTGTATGGCATCTCAGTTGCTTCCACAATTTAGCTATTGTGAACTGAGCTGCTATGGACATTGATGTGGCTGCGTTACTACAGTATGCTGATTTTAAGTCCTTTAGGTATAGATTGAGGAATGGGATAGCTGAGTCAGATGGTGGTTCTATTCCAAGTTTTCTAAGAAATCTTCATACTGCTTTCTTCATGAAACTGCTTTGGACTGAATTTTGCCCCATACAATTCATATGCGAAGCACTCTGCCTCAGTGTGATTGTTTTATAGAGAGGGGTCTTTGAAGTAACTAAGTTTAGATAAAAGTTATGAATGGGTTCCTCATGAAGGGATTAGTGCCTCATAAAAAGAGACCAGAGTGTGCTCTTTTTCTGGGTCTCCACCCTGTGGGACACCAAACCTTACTATTTTGGGTTTCTTCTTCATCAAGGAAGCAGAATAATTCTACCCACTAACACCAGGGTGAGAAAAAGACCCTTAACTCAACAGAGGGAATTTAAGAGACTGAGTGTCACTTCTTATTAGTTGATTTTGCTCAAGAGTGTAACAGTCAGAGTAGACAGAGGCTGAGTCCGGGCACATGGGGAAAGAATGACTGAACAACCAAGATCCAGGAATGGAAAGTGCCTCTAGAGTAGAACAAAAAGGCCCACCCAGCTCCCATATCTAGAGAGCCATCCTATGGAAGGTGGTCCCAAGTGGAAGAGCTGGGACCAATGGGGGAAGAGTCACAAGAAGGTAATTTTGGCAAAGCCCTGAGCAAGACTTTGCTAACTCCAGAGATGCACAGTACTGGAGGGTCTGACTCTTGAGGAGGTGATTCTGTGCCCCTAAAGAGTTGAGAGAGTGGGCAAGGATTCTCCCACACTCAATGAAAGGATGAACTGGATATCAGAAGCTCGGTCCTTTCCAACAATAAGCAGGAAGAACACCCTCACAAAATCCCAACCCCCACGAGTAGGCACAGTTAGGAGAGGAATGGAAAGGTGCTGCATAGCCATGAATACAAAGGCCAGAGAAGTTTCCAGTGGGCTGTGACTGTTTCTGATGTTTCTTTTCGGCTCCTCTGGAGATGACATGACCCGATAACTGGACGCTCACATGTGGCCCTTTCTGTCTTCCTGATCTCTCACTTCTGCACGATTATAAACAGAAAACCTCTGGGATCAAGTGAAAGGGGCAATTTCATCAATTCACAGCAACTGCAAAGGGTCTTCTCTACTGCAGACACGCTACAAGGAGTGGGACAGCTGGGTCAAATGGTGGTTCCATTCCAAGTTTTCTAAGAAATCTCCATACTGCAAACAGGCCAGCTAGCCCCTGCCTTCAAGGAGGTTCCAGCCCACAGAGAAGGCAGCCATGCAGACAACAGGGAATTGGACTTTAGTTATCCACTTGATAAATGTTGCCTGAGTCTGAGCTCTGTGCTAGGCACTGGAGACTTAGCAAGGTCAAGAAAGTCACAGACTCTGCCCTTAAGGAACCTACATTACAGCATGGGAATCAAACAGTAGGTAAGTACGTAAAAATAAGTCTGTGGCATATAAGCTAAGAGCCTTGATGGACGTCTTTTAAGAGAGGGAATAGAGAGTGAAAGGAGTGGGGATCTGTTTTTAAAAAAATTATTGGAAAGACCTCTCTGATAAGAAGATAATTAGGATTCTACCCAAAGTTTGAGAAGGAGACAAATGAGGAGGTAGAGTTGCATATTCCACGGAAAGAGAACTGCCCCATAAGGCAGCAAAGATCTTGGGTGCCAAAGAGACAATGGGAATTCTTTGTGCCAGTGCAGTAGGAGATGGCCAGAGACAGAATGGCATGAGATAAGGATGAGGAAAATGTAGGAATGATATCTACAAGGCTTTGTGAGCTTTGGAAGAGGATTTTCTTCTAAGTTAAGTTCAAGATTGGTATTTTCCATTTTGGGGAAATGGCACAATGAGGATTTCTAAAGAACCAATGAAATGTCCACAGTCCCTATCACCAGGACTCTGATACCTCCTGTGGGGGTCTGAGGATCTGCCTTCCTCTTTCACCTCCTGGTTTATCAGAAGAAGATAGATGCTTTCAGGACACAGAAGGGTAGAGATGCTCTGGAGACTGCAACTGTGTTTGATGACGTCAGAAATGTTCCCAGGAAACAGTGGGGTGGGGTGGGAAGAGCACTCCTGGAGATGAGTCAAGATTCAGTCTCTCCTGTCTCCATTGAAAAATCACTAATAGGTCAAATGTCTCTCTGTCTCTTTCTCTCTTCCTTCTTCCTCTTGCTCCTCCAGCTGCCGCAAGGGAGAGAGAGCCGCAGAATTCCTCCATGAAGGTTGTATTCTTGGAAGGCCTGGGCTTCTCTGAGCCAGTGCTACTGCAATAACATTTACCACATCCATTCTGGAAAGGAAGAAGCCCCAGAAGTTGGTCCAGGCAGACAGCAGGAAACTTGAGAGCATCTCTGGTTTCATCTTTTCTTCTCTGTTTTATTTTTAAAAATCTACTTTGCAAAGATATATGGTCTCCAAGTTTCTGAAAAGGGAAGCAGCAAAGAAACTCCTTCTGGTGTGAATGAAATGAATTACATAAACCACAGTAAATTTAGTATGAAATTACATTGCCAGCCCCAGAGGAGAAAGATGCTTTTCCATCATGCATTAGCCATGTTCAAGCATCTATTATCCTGTGTTTCCAGCCTGCCCACTCTTAAAGGGACCTAGTGACATGGAAGGCTGGCCTTTCTCATAGGATAGAAGCTGCTGGAGGACATTAATGATTTGACCTTCGTTAGAGTATTGGGTTTTCACACAATTTCTTCCTTGTATCTATACTTGCCTTTTCTTTACTTTTGAAACTGGAACTTGGACTCCTGCTGATTCTTAGGCTTCATTCAACTGGAATATCATTTCTCTTGGAGTTTTACACAGTTCTAAAGTCCTAGGAGGCCAGCCTCTGTGGAGGAAGCTGTGATGCTTCTAGTCTGCCAGGAGAAAGCTCCTCAAATTTTGGATATGGATTTCAAGTCCAAGCTCTGCCAGCTTCCAGCTGTGTGACCCTATGTAAATTACTGAACGTCTACAATATGAGATGACAATCACAGTACACACTCCAGCCCTTGCCTCAAACTGTTGTCGTGAAGCTTAAAAGAAGAAATATGTTTGTGACATTCTTGGCACAGTGCCTGACCCCTGGTAATTTACCAACAAAACTTAGCTTTTGTAGATAATTCCCTTTCAATTGTTCTGGAAATATCTGTCTTCTTCTCCCTCTGAGATGCTAACTTTCTCCAAAGGATATTACATGGCCCTTATAATGTATAGAAGCAACTAAACATGCTTCATTCGTTCATTCATCCACTTATTATTTGATAAACATTTATTGAGCTCTTATTGTATGTCAGGCTTAAAAATAGTTTCTTGCTGATAAAAAGATGAATAAGATACCAATCTCAGACCCTAAAGGGTTTATTGACATTAGGCAAAACAGACATGAGAGCAACCTAGCAGACTGGAGCAGACCACAGAATGAACAGCAGAGGGAAGTCCTAAGGTCGGGCTTTCAGGAGCCACTCTTGGTTCTTCTGTGGAGTTTTCTGCAGCAGGTCACCTTATACATGGGGGAATACTATACATACTCTCACCCAGGCTGTGACAATGGAGAGTCGTAGGTCAATTTTAGAGGGTCCATAGCACCTACAGAGCCAGGAAGGTGGAAGATGTGGACTCTAAGCAAAGCCAAAGGAGGGGACAACATAGATCATCAACTGCACAAGGCATAAACTTGGCTTAAAAGCTAGCAGAACAAAAACAGCCATGAGGACAAATGTGTGGCTCTGAACACCAAGGAGCTGGAGTGAGAACCTTGCAGCTTCCTCCTGCACAGGGGGCTGCAAAAAGCCCCCTCCTTCCTTCCTCCATTTTCAGAAGAGAAATAAGAAGACAAAGAAACAATACACCAGACTGGGCTTCTCTTGCTTGAGAAACTAGCATTTCCTAAGAGGGTGATGCTCCAGAAGATGAGATCAAACTCTAAACCTGGTTGGACATTTAGCTACATTTTCCCCTCCCTTCTGTTTTTAGTGGGGGGGAAAAAAGGCCAAATTAGTTATAGATATTAGAACTCATTTGTCTCACATCTGAGTTAATGTGATTAAATTTCATTACCTCTCTTTCCTTATGTGTAATTAGCACAATGCCTAGGATGAAGGGACATTGGATAAATGTCACAGGCTTTGTGGCAACAACAAAAGTTGAGTATCAAGAAGTTATATATGGCTCCATTTCTGAAAGATGTAATCAAATCAACATGCCTGTTCTGTGCAGAATACTGCCCTGGGCCCGTGGTCATTTATTCCCCAGTCTTGAAGTCTGGACCACATCCAGGCTTCAGTGTTGTAGACCTAGAGAGAAAGTCAATGGTCCATTTGGACCTGGCGCCAGCATCCATCTTCTGTCTGGGGACTTAGTCTACTTTAAAACAAATTCCCAGTGCTGGTCCAACTCCATGTCCCCTAGAGGTCTTCACCCTGCCTGCCCCCCGACAAAGACACACACCCCAGACAAGCACCCAGCTGAGTTGACATGTTGCGTAGGCATGGGACTTTTCAGATCTTGGCTCTGATTCCATGGAGAAGAAGAGGTGGGTGTTGGATGAGAAGGAATAGTATGCAAAGCCCCATGTGGCTCCTAGGGAGACAATATGCTAACATGTCACCAGAATGGATTGTCCTCTTGGGAGGGCAGAGGCAAATGGGAGGAGATAGCTCCTGATCTTGTGAACCAAAGGAAGATTTTATTTCTCTTGAATCTCATGCTGAATATTTTTTTCCTGGGCATGTGAGGTGTTCTGTGTCTCCTGGGGTAGATGGGAGTCAGGGGAGCAGAGGGTGCTGGGGTGTGCGGATGACATCATGGGAGGAGGAGGGGGCTGCCGTGATATCACAGACATGTGGGAACGTCCTGGGTGAGAAGTCTGGAGGAGGACGACGGAGCTTGGCATCCTATTTCTGGCTTTAATAACAGCCCTGGTGACAACCAACCACATGAGAGGGGTGCAGGCAGGCGGGTCTGTCAGGGAACAGTGTCACCTCCTGCTTGGAATAAGGGTTTTCTGTGAGGTCTTGGTGGCCTTTAATGCAGGGGTGGAGTGGGCAATGTGGGATGCATTTTTAGTAGTGAGAAAGCACAGATGCCTGAAAAAGAATGGAAAATGGTAGAAAATTGCTGCCACAGCAAGGCTTCAAAGGAGTCCATGAAGTATAGTTGAGGTGGCTGAGGATAGTGTAGTGGGAAAGGACAGAGCTCTGCCTCTTCCTAGCTCCTGTCCTTGGGAGACCTATTGAATCTCCTTAGGCCTCAGTTACTGCTTCTATAAAATGGAGATAACAATAACACTTAGCTCACAGCATTTTGACTGTTAAATAAATGAACACAGAATTGTAAAAATTTGAAAGTGATATTCTGCCCATAGTGAGTGCTCAAGAAAGGTTAAGTAGTATTACCGGAGTAGGGAACAGAAGATGGCTTTAAGGCAGCATCTGCCAATGGCCAGGTGAGTGCCTCTTTGAGCCTCAGTTTCCTTATTTGTGAAAGAAGATGAGCTCTATCGTTGGAATTCCCAGCTCTATCATTCCAAGACCTTTTCTTGGTGTTCTAGGTGGTGTGATGGTCATTTGCTCCAAATGACCCTGGACATACCTGTGTCTGCAACCCCATCCTTAGAGATGTAAGCCTTTGAGTTATGTGTGTTTGTTAGCCTTCTGCTCCCACCTAAGGAGAAGATAGGTCCTGAGGGTAATTGGTGGGTATTAAGTCAGTAAAACGTGGGGGAGAATTAATTCCTGCCAAATAAATGTTCCCTGGGTAATATAAAGGCACATAGCTTAGGAGGACAGGGGCAGGGGTGAGGTAAAGGGCTCAGAAAGAAGGGAATGAAGCCATTATGAGTTTAAATTCCTAGCACACACTTGTCTAAGATAGGCCCTGTCCTAATGACTTTTATAAGACACTATAAACAAAAGCAACTGCAGCATGAAGGCTCTAGGTTAGATAGAAGTAAAAATCTAATGAATAGACTATGAAGGGAACAGAGACCATATTGAGGAAGCTGAGGGAGGCTGGGACCAGGTGATGAACGAGATGAGTTCCTAAGGTTCTAAAGACTCCTTGGAGGCAGGCAGAGGGACACCTGCTCCTCTGGGAGTGGCCATCTGCACAGCCCTGGCAGGGCCTGTTCTTTGTCTGCATCTAGGAAGTTCTGTGGCTTCTGAAGCAAAGGTTTAATTGGCCTCTATAGAAAGCCGAGGAAGAGCTATGTTACACAGCAACTCAATGATGCACTCCCTGCCGGGCACTGCAAATTGAGCTCAGAGAATGTTCGAAATGATCTCCAGTCATCAGGCAGGAATTGGAGTGACTCAGATGAAGGAATCTTGTCATGCAAGCTGGAGGCTGAGTACTCAGCAACTGGTCCAGAGAAAGACAGGGGAGGGGAGGTGGGCGGGAGGGAAAGGGAGAAGAATATGGGAATTCCAATGAGTTGGCTCCTGCCTGGCACAGAGCATTTGGTCTTCAGCTTTCACTTTTTGGCCTTGTTTTTCAAGTTTCTTCATTCTTTTATTCTTCTTTATCCCCATCTTCATGCAGTAGAATATCCATAAACATGGCAGACTGTTTACCTCCAGGGAGGACAGAGCAAGTAAAAACAGACTGGATTTTCAGGGCAAACATTCCAACTGTACACAGGAAGGATTTCCCACCAGAGAACTGTGCTGGTCTCCTGAGAGACCACCCATGTCTGTGTGCTGAGTGAGGCCTTGCCCACAGCAGGAAGAAGGTTAATTAAGGTCTGTGTTTTGCAGCAATCCCAACTGGGGCCCTGAAGGCAGGAATAAGGTTCTTCTTATTTTCAAAAAAACCTATCTTTTGGGGACTAGAATAAATCTACTTGTAGTAAAATAATACTACTATGGAGCTGATTCAAAGCTCTGATTGGCTGCTCCTTGTATTTTTTTTTTTAATTTGGTATTGGGGATTGAACTTGGGGGCACTAAACCACTGAGCCACATCCCCAGCCCTATGTTGTATTTTATTTAGAGACAGGATCTCACTGAGTTGCCTAGTGCCTTGCTTTTGCTGAGGCTGGCTTTGAACTCGAGATCCTCCTGCCTCAGTCTCCTGGGTCACTGGGATTACAGGCGTGAGCCATCGCTTCCAGCTTCTTATATTTTTTATGAATAACTATTTTGAAACAGATACAGTTCATCGTCCAGTTCTTTTAAACCATAAGATCTAACTTGACAGGGGTGAGGAAAGAATGTAGCATACCTTTGATGATGACAGATTGGGAAAGTCTGCTCTGCCAGCCTCCAGAGAGATCACCAGTGTGGTGGGGCAGGAGGTGAGAGCAGGGCAACTTGAGGAAGTGAAGCCTGGAGGTGTTCATCCCCACCACCAGGAAGTGGGGACTGTGGTAGGTTCTACTGAAGACAGTGAACAGCCTAGAGCAAGACCACAATTCCAGGAAGCAAGGATTATGCATAGAAGGTTGTTTTGGAAGAGCTGGTTTTACTAATAAATAACTTTAGTTTTGCTCTCTTATTATAATAATCAAATGTTCACTTCTTTTTAAAATAGGCCTTTGAAAGAAAGAGCCTAAGATATTCACGTTAAGTGGAAAGTAACTGTGCCATACAGGTGTGATCACTGGGCAAACGTTCCTTTCCTCCCTCTGTGGTTTCCTTGAAGAGTGTGTGTGTGTGTGTGTGTGTTTAAAAAAGAGTGTGCATCTGCACTGCAAGCTAGATTCCCTAAGAAGTGGCCTTGGTGACAGAGTTCAGCACCTTGTTAGGGAGTGCCTTTGAGATCAAGGCCTAGGGAAGGGAAGGGAAGGGAAGGGGGCAACAGTCAGAAAGAGCAGAGGGATGGCTTGAGCTGAAGTGTAGGCTTCCGCCCCTGCACCAGGAGCTCAGGAACCAGACTGCCCATGATGTCCCAGATTGGGGCACACTGTCCAGGCTTTTATTAGCTTCCTGTGCCCCCATCAGTTGTGGATGCCAGCTGGCTCTGGGAGACATGTGACCTTGGAGAAGCAGTCTCCTTTTCATCACGGAGGCCATCCACAAAGGCCCAATGGTTGGTTGCACTCCCAGCACTGGGGAAACAGCCCTTCATGATTTAGGGAATGCTGACGTGATACAGTCAGAGCCCACCACAGAGCATGTGTCTGGATGTAAAGCTGTCCTCTTTCAGATCAGGGACCATGGCAACTCTGCCAGGGGCCAGAGGCGAGTTTGCCCTCTGCCACTTGAGCATCTCTCTGCCCCCTCTCACGCCAATTCTTCCTGTCCCTTAATTTGTACCCAGAGGAAGGCATGGAATGTGGGATTGAGAGACAGGGACATCAGAAACTCTGCTGAGAATTGGTTTCTATTCTCACTTTGGGGGTGACAGGGGCTATCCTCCAAGGCCTCCTTGTACAAATTAGAAAGAGATACTCCTTGTTCATCAACTTTGTGTGGATACACAGTCTGGGAAGCTGACTGCAGGCAGTGTCGGCCTCCCCTGACCCCCTCTGCTGGGCACCCTCATGGGTCGTGTCTCAACTACGCTACTTGAGCTGCGATGATCTGAACAGGCTTTGGGTACATGTCGTTCCCGGGAAATCTCCATCTCCATCTGAACTTCCTCTTCATTCTGTTGTCAGAGGAAGTCAGGAGTGTAGTACCTGCTATAAGCCAGGCTACTTGGCAGACTCCTGCCTAAGGGACCCTTTGAATCTTAACTCACTGAAGTAGAGGAGGGGAGAACCTAGGGATGGCCTTGGAAAGAGTTGGTGTAGGCAGAACCAGTAAGTGTTTGTACACGGGAAGAAAGATCAGCAAGAATAGGGATTCATACCCCGTTCTGCAGAGATGAGAAAACCAGGTTACTAGGCATCCTTGAGGTTCTGCATGAGATCCAAGGCTAGATTCTACCTGTTCATCCTTTTTTTTTTTTTTAATAACTTTACTCTTTACCAAATACTTGCTCAAAGAGCCTATGACTCACTGGCACAGAAGTAAAATCCCTCATTTTCCAAAGGTTCATGTTGTCATGTTATTTTTATATATGTAATTATTGTCTATGGCAGGTTAACCCCACTGGGAAGAGCGCAGAACAAAGCAGCAGGTGATTTTGAGTCCTTGAATTCTTGAATGTTAGAGCTCTAAGAACCTGGAGGGCTGTTGTGCTATAATCCCAATGACTCAGAAAGTTGAGGCATGAGAATCACAAGTTCAAGTCCAGCCTCAGAAACTTAGTGAGACCTTGTCTCAAAATAAAAGGACTGAGGATGTAGCTCAGTAAAATTGCCCCTGAATTTGATCCCTGGTACAAAAGAGAGGTGAGGGGGGGAAGGAAGGAAGGAAGGAAGAAAAAAGAAAAAAAGCTTGAAATCATCTTATCCAAGAGTTACAACTCATTGTCTGGGGCAGAATTTTCACTATCTGATTTGATTGAACCCACAAAATGAACAATGTCAACATGTTTATAAGCATAAAGTGACTTGCCCTCTCTTTCTTTCTTCTTGCTGCCAGTCTGCTGCAACCTACACTGGCCTGAAGGCTCAGAAGGTACAGTGACTTCCCCCAAGATCACCCAGCTGCTCAGAGGCAGGATCAGGACAAAGCCTGGAGCTTCTGTGGCAGAGTAGTCCCTCCTGAGCTCCAGAGGTCTCTGGCTATCTTTGATCTAGGTGGAGAGGAGTGACAAATGAACAGCGACAAATGAACATCATGAACTTACTTATTACCATCATGAGGTAATAACCTGCATAAGCCAACTGAACTGAACCTCCAAATTCTCTCTCTCTCTCTCTCTCTCACACACACACACACACATACACACACACACAAACGTAGACTTCTAAACTTGGACAAGAATTAGGTCTTACTATTTTATCATTTTGGATTTCAACTCAATGTCTGGCATGCAGTGCTGCTCAGTAAAGGCATTGTTGAATAATTAAATGAATATTAACAGATATTTACCTTCTAAGATTCCTATGGTCTTCACCATACCCTTGATTCAGAGTCCCAAATAGACTGCTTTCACATGGGATGGGGAAGAGGGAAGAAAAGAAAATACATTTAAGTTCCTATGTGTAGTGCCATGCCAGCTTCTTGAACATACATCATCTCAGCTAATCTCATTTTAAAATGAGCAATCCTAAATGATCAGGCCCTCCCAGGAAGGGGCTCAGGCCCTGGTGCTCATATGTAAAGGGTTAAGTCCAGCAGGCTAATAGCTGTTTCATCAATTTCTGCTTCTACTTATCCCCAGAAGATCTGAAAAAGAAAACAACATCAGGACTTCTGAAAACCAAAAGCCAAGAATCCTAAGCTTGCAGCCTTCCCTCTTTGTGAGACAGAGAAGCAGGAGAATATTAAGAAGAGTGCAGGAAGCTAAAAATATCTTCAAAGCTTATGTAAATTCGGTGCACAGAGAGGCGCTGGCCTTTGGGCTCCAGCTGTTCTCGGGACTGACTTAGATGCCCTTGGCATGTAGATCCAGACAGTCTCAGAACCCGCCCACAGTTTGTAACCTTTTCAAAATCTTCCTAATTGTGTTCCATGTTCTTTAAATTTATCGCCCTTGGGAGTTTTGCTACAAAATGCTAATGAGACCCTTGAAGAGCCCCAGACACCCCTCCTCCCTCAGGCTCTTAGGAGAAATGTACAGGTCAGAGACATCCATCCTTGGAATAGCAGGCGCCTTTGAGAGGGACTGCATTTCTAAGCATTAACATGTTAATGGGGAGGGAATCAAAAGATGACTCAATCAACACCAAAAGATGGCATCGTTTCAATCAATAGCACAGCTCATAAAAGTCCTGATGCCACTGACATGGCATAAAAACAATTCCTGAGAATTAAACAAACCTTAATTTGATGCAATCCTGAACTTTTCCCTTTAAAATAATGCCAACTTCAGAAACACATCTGGCTTCATGATTCCGTCTGGCAGATCCTATACATGGGATGGGTATTTTACTTCCAGCAGACACTCTGCCTTCCTGGTTCACAAAGGAAAATGAGATGGGTGTCACTTTTCCAGAGCCCACAGTGTTAAGTTCAGAGACTCTGAGTAGGAAGGAAGCCTTAACTGAACAAATTTTCACCTTGGGTGACCCACAGCAGGGCTCTGTCTTGGCTTTCTTGTTTTGTAACCAACACCTACTAAGTGTGGTGGTTCAGCCCTTAGATACTCAGAATGCTGGCTGCCAGACTGAGAGACAAATAGCTTTTAAAACTCATGACACAGTATTACTGACATTAGAGGGATGGCCATGAACCAGGTGGCCAATTACTCTCAGAAAGAACAGCTCAATATCAATTGTGCTAAATTCAAATAGTCATATTCGGCAGGGCTCCTCTGCATCCAGATGGATAAGATTTGAATATCTCCATTCAACAGGACAATTCATTTCATTATCTGCAAATTCTTTCTACAGCCAGCTCATCCTTGTGAGCCCTAGAAGGCCAGGTCCTGGCCAAAATTAAGTAGTCTCAGAAAGAATATTAAAGCAAAAGTAGATATTCTAAATCTTTTGAGTCCATGTCATCTTATTCTTTCATTAAATGATTAGAACTCTTGGATTTCCATTGAAAATATGTCAAACTAATGAAACAAATACAAAATAGCTTTTTTAGAACAATCTAGGCTATATTCCTAAAGATCTTGGAGCCTTCCATCTCCTTGCATGACTGGACTGAGCTGCACTGGGAATAACAGCTCAATCCCTTTCATGTTCATAGATAAACATTTTTTTTTTTTTTTTGCCCTGGGGATTGAACCCAGGGCCTAATGCATGCTAGGCAAGTACTCTGACACTGAGCTATATCTCCAGCCCAAGATACCACCTTTGCCTCCTCTTCCTTTGATAGTTAATGATAGTTAAGCCACGTGGTGCTCCTCTTCATCAGTCACAGCATCCGTTTGTGCATGCAGCAATCGCCAGTGACCTCAAACTCACTGGCAAAATACAGAGCCAACCCATTCCCCAGCCATTCATTCTCCTATTCACATGTAGCACATTGGTTGCCAACTGGCTGAATTTGGCCACAGATGTGTAGGCAGTCTCCCTCACCCCCACCACACATATGCACCTGTGTGTGCGCGCACACACACACACACACACACACACAGCCTATTTTTTTCTTAATGTAGCATTAAATGACCTTAGGCTAGATCTTCATTTTCCAGGTTGCCATAATCCCCACGAAATCCCACTAATACACACCTACTTGGCCTCATTCCTTTGCCTTTTCTTTCTGGCCAGTAAGAATGTTTTCATTGTAAATTCCTGACAGTATTCTCTTAAGTTTTAACCCATATTTTAATTCTTACCCAGAAACATGCATATTAGAACAAGAGGCTTCCTTTAGTGTAAGATACTAGGATGATAGCCAATAGACAAATTAATAACACAACTTTAGGCTGTCTAATTTTTTTCCACTGGCTCAAAAAACCAAGTGCAAGTGGGTACATGAGAGCTTCTAGGGGTGGACACAACTCTGCCTTTTCTGATCTCCTTTCTATCAGTGTTAACTGTCCCTTGGTGTTTGATGGAATACTAGCCAGAAAGACCATTAGTAATTAATGTTAGCACCCTAACATGACACCCCTGATACTAGTTATATTCATTGTTTTCATGCCTATTAATATTTGAATGCTGACTAATTATATGACTATTAATTCTAGGAACCAATGATATTCATCCCTCTGATCCCATGTCTATGGCAGACATTACAACTCAATAATGACACTCTTTCTTATTGGACCTAGCTGTGGTCTCAGAAACCTCAATGCAGTGTTTGAAGCAGCCATCACCAAGGAATTGAAGTTCGTACAGAAGATATTACATACCTGATACTTGTTCTCCATAGCCAGACCTCCTCCATCTTGGGTAAGGATCTAAGTCCTGGATGAAAATCTAGAAGTGCATGCTACATGCCTGTGTCAAGCTGTGGTCTGCCAAGTTCTTGTGTCTGTCAGTGTATCTGATCTTCTGATCCATAGGGACTTTTAATCAAATCAACAAAGTCTTAATAGAAATGCTCTTTCTTTACCTGTCTATCAAGCACTTAATTCTTTTATGATTTTTCCCTTTTTCCTAAAAAAAAAAAAAAATGCAAGAAATCCTAAGCCCCAGACAACCCCTGGGGTCATCGACATTGGTTTTGAGTCCAGAAGGGGCTTAAGTCTCATAAATTGTTTCTTCTCAGCTTTCACCTAAACACAATGTAAGAATGCTTTTTCTCCTTTTTTCTTATTTACAAGGAACACAGTTTCTGGAGGTGAACAGGCTCATCTCTATCAATAGATTGGCCTTTTATGACAGAAGCAGAAGAGAGGATTTGCTAAGGGTAAATAATATCATATTGGCTCTCTATAGAAATGTTTTCACAGAAATAGGATTTCTATCATGAACTTAGTTTAAAGAAGAGAACAATATTAAGTCTTTTGTAACATTGTCATCGAAGAGGTTCTTTATATTATTATTTCTTGAGTTCTTCCTTGAACTAAATGTTAGGGAAGCAGATTGTCCTTCCTGACAAATGGGTATTCTTTGTTTTATTAAATAAATTCATCATGTTTTCCTTCCTGGCTGCCAGTAAATTCACAGCTACATTTTGCGCTCAGTGATAATTCTTATCCTTAACTAAAGCTCTCTCATAAATTATCTTCTCCTTTCATTGCTGGTTCCTCTTACTCTCCCTTAATGCGTAGGTATCTTCTATTAACAGCCATCTCTTTCCTTGAGAAGTGAGTGGCGTATTTTTAGTAAGTAATACATCAGTAACTGAGTCAGGGACGGTTCCTCAGGAAACTGAACTTTAACCCTAATTCAGTTCTGCAATCAGTTGCCGTAGTTTGGATCTGAAATGTCCATGGAAGGCTCATGTGTTCAAGGTCTGGTCCTCAGATTTGAGCTACTGGAAGGTGGTGGGAACCCCTAAGGGATGGGACCTAATGAGACACTTCAGGTCACTTTCTGAAGGGTATTGTGGGGCATCATTCTTATTCTCCTCTCTGTTTTGCTTTCTGGCTATAATGAGGTGAGCCATGTACTCTCCACCATGATGTGCAGTCCTACTACAGGCCTGAAAGCAATAGGCCCATTGACCAGGGCTGAAACTGCCAAAACTAGGAGCCCAAATAAAGCTTTCCTCTTTTTCAAGTTGATTATCTCAGATGTTTATTTCAATAATGGGAAGCTGATTAACACATGGACTAACCCCTATTTATGGATCACCTCCTAAGCCCTTTCTGAGTGTTCTACAGGAAACAATGTTGGATCTTTTGAAACAATGAAAGAACTGAGTTTAAAACCAAACAAATGCTTGTCGATAGTTGGCATGCTCTAATTTAGCACAATAACAAATCCCAAGGCTCCAATCTTGCGAAATTTAAGACATGAGAAGATCCATAATTTCAACCTCCCTTCTGCCTTCTCTGAGTTCTTATCTTGGAAGGGAACTCAACAAAGAAATCAATTCATTTTAAGATTATGAACTCTGTGGGACATTGAATTTGAAGACCAAGAAATGAACTCCTCAATTCACAGACTACAGATTTCCTAATGACTTTGTTCCACACTATTATTTTTTTTTTAATTTTTTTTAGTTATTGATGGTCCTTTATTTTATTTGCTTATTTATGTGTGGTGCTGGGAATCGAAGCACGGTCTCATGTGCACAAGGCAAGCAATCTACCACTGAGCTACAACTCCAGCCCCACTATTATTAATATATAATTTATCAGAATAAAAAGAAAGTTTTTAGTTTTAATGAGGCCACAATTAAAGAAATATTCACTCATAAGAAATGTTCTGCATCAACGAGGTAAAAGCAACTCAAAGACTATGTCTTTACAACTAAGATTCCTAAATTCTTGGATGTTGTGAAGTTAAAACAGACCATTGATTATGTTTACATTTTTTCATCTTCTTCTACCGTTCCATTCTGCCATAGGACAGATAACAATTAAAATGTATACCTGTTGTTTTTATGAACATTTTAAATGAGGATGAAAATCACTAATGCAAAACCAAAACAACAAAGTTATTGCTGTAATTAGCTCTGGAGCTGAACACTGTGAGATTCTGCAGGCTCAAGCAGTTCTTTAGCAGTATCTTTTAAAGAGCAGAAATTTGAAATTTTTGATAAAGCCCAATTTATCTATTCTTCTATTTTCTATCTTTCTTTTGATGACATATTAAGAAATATTTATCTAACTCGAGGTCACAAAGATTTTCACCTCTGTTCTTTCCTAGAAATTCTATAATTGGAGATTTTACTTGTAGGTCTATGATCCACTTTGGATTAATTATTTTATTTTATGTGTGTGTGCATGTGTGCATTGTACCGCTTAAAAATCTTTTTTACTGACACATTATAATTGTACAGAATTATACTGGGATATAGTGGGATTAATTGTGATACATGCACATAACATAATTTGGTCAATTTCATTACCAGTACCTCCCCTTTCTCTCCCTTCCTCCAGCCCCATTATCCCCATCCTCTCCCTTCTATTTTCATGAGAACCCTCTTTTATTCTTGTTTTTTTAACCTGAATATACTTCTATTTATTAAGATCTGAGATAGGAACGGTCATACTTAGTACTGAAAGGCAAAAAACAAATGGGCTACAAAAGGGGGGAAAAGGTATTGTCTATTGTTCAAAGGATTCAACCAGAGATAAAACCTATATACAAGCATGTGTGTAGGTCAAATAAAATAAAAAGACTATTTCATGTCATGACTGCTTGTTGGCTTCCTCTTCATATGCATTCCCTGTGCCATTCTGTACATAGGATGAACCAGAACCAAGGCCATACAAATGACCACAATATTTGGCATCATCAATATGATCTTCAAAGAACATTTCTCTCATTTTGAAAAAGGCCATTTCTGTAAGCAATGAATCAGATCCTGCCTGATGTTGTGGTCCTATTCGTTCCAGCTCTAACTGTTCAGCAACTTCCTGTAATCCACCTTTAAGATTTTTGCAGCTCTTCATGAGGTACTTCACATCATATATGACAGGAAAAAAACAATCGAAGGATCTCAAAGAAGTCAAGTTCCTCTTCGGGCAAATTAGAATTGGTCAGAATTTTGATTAAATAGCCAAAGTCATAACCACTGTGAAATGATAACCATTTAACTCCTTCACAAAGGACTACTCCTGAAGTCATAAGAAGTTCTGCAAAGCACTGGGTCTCAATTCCTTCCTCCTCGTGTTTTTTAAACTGGATACCAGATGTTGTTAGTAGCTCTGTAGAATCCTGGGCATACATGTCCTCCGTCAAATTAAATTTAAAATTAAACTGCCAAGTTGAAGTTCCTGGAGGGTATTCTCCTTGTTCATTCATAAATGTCAGTCCTAGCTGAATTATCTTTAACAAGTCTACATTACATCGCAATAGCTGGTTCTGATAGTCAGCATTACTCCTGAATTCTCCAATGGGTCTCGCAACCACACCTGGAAACTCGGTGTCCATAGCAACGTAATTATATTTTCGGATAACTTGACGAATTTTCTTCATTTCTTCATCCAGGTTACAAGCCCAAACTTCACAAATTCTTTGGCTATGATCTACAGTTGCTGCTGGCATAGTGAGGGCAGAAGGGAGTCTAGATGCCAAGCATCAAAATGTTATATTTGATTGAAGATCTGTTTCATAAAATACTTTGTCTTTTATTTATGTACTTGTGTCTCTGAGCTGGCGCTCCTCCTCCTCCTCCTCGCCATAGAGGCAGCACCCGGCGGCGGTGGCGGTGGCGGTATCGGCGGCGGCGGCGGGTGCCCCATAGACACCTCTCGCCCAGCAACTGGGAAAGGGGAGCCGGAGCTGCGCCGCACCGTGCTGCGCCGTAGCTTCTCCTCTTTTTTTCCCTAGCTTCCATATCACAGAAAACATATGCCCTTGACTTTCAGAGTCTTGCTTATTTCATTTAACATGATTCTCTCCATTCATTTTCCTGCATATGACTTAATTTTGTTTTTCTTTATGACTGAGTAAAGCTCCACTGTGTATATAGACCATGTTTTCTTTATCCATTTATCTGTTGACAGAACCCTAGACTGGTTCCATAGTTTGACTATTGTGAATTGTGCGGCTATAAACATGGTATGCATAGAATGGTGACTTTAGTTCTTTTGGATTAATACCAAGGAGCGGTATAGCTGGGTCATATGGTAGTTCCATTTGAGAAAACTCCATACTGATTTCCATAGTGGTTGTACTAGTTTACAATCTCACTAGCAGTTTATGAGAGTACCTCTGTCCCCACATTCTTGCCCAGCATTTATTATTTCTACTTAATGACTGCCATTCTAACAGGAGTGAGAAGAAATCTCAGTGTAGTTTTGATTTGCATTTCCCTGATGGCTAAGGGTGTTGAACACTTTCTCATGTTGATATTTGTGCTTCTTCTTTTGGAAAATGTCTGTTTAGTTCATTTGCCTATTTATTGAGTGGGTCATTTTATTTCTTTTGGAGTTAAGTTTTTAAGAATTTTATATATCATAGATATTAGTTGTCAGAAGAACAGCCGACAAAAAATTCCTCCCATTTTATAGGCTCTTTCTTTATGTTCTCAATCATTTTCTTTGCTGTGCAGAAGTTTTTAACTTGATGCTATCCAATTTATTAATTATTGGTATTATTTCCTGAGCTTTAGAAATTCTACTGAGGAAGTTATTGCCTGAGCCTATGTTTCAGAGAGTTGACCATATATATATTTTTTCTAGCCACTGCAAAGTTTCTGGTCTCTGTTGAACACATATTGAGTTTACTTTTGTGCAAGGTGAGAGATAGAAATCTAGTTTCATTTTTTAATACATGACTATGTAGTTTCCCCAGCACCATTTGTTAAAAAAAAAAAAAAAAAAAGCTACCTTGCTACCTTTTCAGACCTAGGGCTGTGGCTCAGCGGCAGAGTGCTTGTGTGGCATGTGCATGGCACTGGGTTCAATTCTCAGTGCCACATAAAAATAAATAAATAAAACAAAGGTATTGTGTCCAACTACAACTAAAAAATATTTTTTAAAAAGCTATCTTTTCTTCAGTGTATGCTTTTGGCGCCTTTGTCTAGAATCAGGTAACTAGACCTGTCTGGGTTTGTCTCTGGTCTTCTATCGTATTCCATTGGTCTACCTGTCTGTTTTTATGCCAGTGTTGTGCTCTGTACTGTAACTCTAAAGTATAATTTGGAATCAAGTATTATGATGTCTCTAGCATTGCTCTTTTTGCTCAGAATTTATGTGGCTATTCTGAGTCTTTTATCTTTTCCCTGTGAATTTTAGGACTGTTCCTTTCTAGTTCTATAAAGAATGTCACCGATATTTTGGTGGGAATTGTTTTAAATTTGGTCATTTTAATATTAATTCTGCCTATCCAAGCAGTGAGAGAGCTTTCTATCTATTAATGTCTTCTTCTGTGTTTTATAATTTTCAATGTAGAGGTCTTTCACCTCCTTGGTTAGATTTACTCCTCAGTATTTTTTAAGCCATTGTGAATGGAATTGTTTTCCTAATTTCTTTATTAGTGGGTTTATTGTTGGTATATAGAAAAGCTATTAATTTTTGTAAGTTGGTTTTGTATCCTGCTTCTTTGCTGGATTTATCAATTCTAGAAGTCTTCTGGTGGAGTTTTTGGATCTTCTAAGTATAGGATCATCTCATCTGTAAGTAGTGACAATTGCACTTCTTCGTTTCCTATTTGTATCCCTTTTATTTTTTTTTCTCTTGTATAATTGCTCTGGCAAGAATTTGAAATACTATATTTAATAGGTGTAGTAAGAGTGTGCATCCTTGTCTTATTCTTGATTTTGAGGCTACTTTCAGGTTTTCTCCATTCAGTATAATACTGGTTTTAGTTTATCATATATAACTTTTATGATGTTGAGTTAAGTTCCTTCTATCTCCAGTTTCTTCAAGGTATGGATTGAAGTTCTCCCTTCCCCTTCCCTCCCCTCTACTTCCCTTTCCTTCCTTCCTTCCTTCCTTCCTTCCTTCCTTCCTTCCTTCCTTCCTTCCTTCCTTCCTTTTCTTCTTCTTTTTCCCTCTCCCTTCTCTTCCTTTTGACATAAAGACTTATCATTACTCAAACACCTTTTGTTGAAAAGACTACTCTATCTCCACTGAATTTCTTCATAATTGCATCAAAAATCAGGTGTTCATATACCTGTGTCTGTTCCCCATTTATTTATCTAGTTTCATTGATATTATTTCTCTCTCGGCATCAATACCAAACTCTCTTGATTATTGTAACTTAATAATAAGTCTTGAAATCAGATTATGTCAGTCTTTACCCTTTGTTTCATGTTTTCCAGGTTTTTATGTCTATTCTAGATCCCTAGCATTTCCAAAAGAACTTTTTGAACCAATGTGTTCATCAGGATTACATTAATCTATCCAATTTTGTCAGAACAAACACTATTAAAATATTGAGTCATTTGACCCAGGAACACAGTGTCATCTCTCCATCTGTTTAAATCTCAACAATGGTATTATAGTTTTCAATATACAGCTTGACATCTTGTTACATTCCTGTTAAGTTTCTCTCTCTCTCTCTCTCTCTCTCTCTCTCACTCGCTCGCTCCTTTTACTTTTCCTTATTTAGTTTTAGAATTTTTGCATCTAGAAATTCCATTGTATTTGTACATAGACAATCATATTGTTTATAAATAAGGACAATATTACCTCCTCTTTTCCAAAATAGATGCTTTTTATTGCTTTTTCCTCTCTTGTTACAATGGCTAGAACTGCCAGTAAAATGTTAAATAAGACTGGCAAGAGAAGATATCCTTGCCATATTTCTTTTCTTGGGAGGGGTAAATTTTCACCCTTTCATCATCAAGTATGATGTTAACTATAAGTTTTTCACAGAGGATTGAAGGATTCTCTTCTATTCCAGTTACATCTATTTTGCTGCAAATGACAGGATTTTATTCTTCTTTACTACTGAATAATTGTTGTGTGTATACACCACATTTTCCTATCTATTCAGTTGTCTACAGGTACCTAAGCTGATTCCATATCTTAGCAATGGTGCATAGTACCACAATAATCATAGGTATGCAGGTGTCTCTCTGGCATGCTGATTTCATTTTCTTTGAGTATATACTCAGAAACGGGATAGCAGGATAATATGGTAGATCTATTTGTAGTTTCTGGGAAACCTCAATACTGTTTTCCACATTGCCCCCCACCCCAAGAATATAATTTCCTTTTACTCTATGATAATTTTGTTCTTTCTTTTATACTAGCCATTCTAACTGAGGTGAGATGGTATCCATTATAGTTTTTATTTACACTTCCTTGATGACTAATAATATTGGATTTTTTCACATTTATCTTGACTATTTGCATTTTTCTTTTGAGAAATGTCTATTCACATAATTTGCCAATTTTTAAATTTGAGTTCTTAGGATTTTGTTGCTGTTGTTATGGTTGTTAAGATATTTTTAGTTCCTTCACTACTTGAAATATGCAACTCTATTCTCTATTCACTTGCTTTGATTCAAATGAGAAATTTGCTGTCATCTGCAATATTTCTCTTTGTAGGTAAGATGTCTCCCTCATCCCAACACTGGGTTGCTATTAAGATTTTCTTTTAGCGCTGGTTTTTTGCAGCAATTTGATTATTATGGGCTTTGAAGGAAAGTTCTTCATATTTGTTTTGCTTGGGGTTTATTGAGCTTTTTATATTTGTGATTTTATAGTTTTTGCCAAATGTAGGAGAAATTAGCCATTATTCCTTTAAATGTTCTTTCTTCTTTCTCCTTTCTCCAGGGACTCCAGTTACATAAATATTAGATTGCTTGAACCTGTTCTATAGTTCATTTTATAAGATTATTTTTATGCTATGTGTTTCATTTTGGATAGTGTCTTTGCTGTGCCTTTTATTTACTAATCTTTTCTTCCATAAATATACTGTGAATTCCATCTAGTATACCATTAATCTAATCTAGTAAGATTTTTTTATTAATTTCAAACTTCATAGTTTTATCTATGTAAGTATTATTGGGTTTCTTTAATATTTCCCACATCTCTACTTAACTTTTTGAACATATGGAAATATGTTATAAGAAAGGTTTTAATACCCTTTATGTTAGTTTAATATCGGTGTCTGTTCTGGGTTGGTTTCAATTGATTAATTTTTTTTCCTCATCATGAATCATATTTTTCGGCCTCTTTGAATGCCTATTAGGTTTTGATCAGATGCCAGACATTGTGAAGTATGTTGTTGGGTGCTAGCTGGATGTTTATGCATTCATATAAATATTCTTGATCTTTTTTCTGAGACAAAGTTCAGTTACTTGGAAACATATTGATTCTCTTCAGTCTTGCTTTTAAGATTTATTAGGCAGCACCAGTGCAGCATTTAGTCTAGAAATAATTTCGCCTGTTTCTTTCTTGGACGGAAGCAAAAAAGTCCTTTTTTTTCAAAATCTTTTTTTATTTAGTTGTAGATGGACACAACACCTTTATTTTATCTTTATGTGGTGCTGAGAATTGAACCCAGTGCCTTCCACATGCGAGGCAAGCACTCTACACTGAGCTACAACCCCAGCCTGAAGCAAAAATCCTTTGACAAATTTTTAATTTGAAGAAAGCTGTTGAAGGCCCAAAAGAAAGTTGTACCACCCCAGGTAAATCATGTCAGAAGTCAATTCTATCTAGGTTAGTATTTCATTTCACTCTTTTCAGTTCTCTGGAAAACCTTACCCTTCTATAATATGTTCTTTATTTGATATACATAGAGATAAAAATAACCTATATTTTAACTTTTACAGAATTTTGCCACCTTTTTTCTCCAAGTTTACATCTAAGATATATATTTGTAAGGTATACATATATGTATGCAATATATATTTATATATAAGATATAAGCATTTGTGTGTGTTTATACTTTTATAGTTTGTCTTATCTATGATGCTGGCCTTAAGCATTATTTTAAGTAATATTTTGAATACATTTATGTCTACATATTTCAGTTTCTATTTCTGTGTAACAAATTACTTTAAATCTAAATAGTGTTTAAGAAAACATTTTATGTGTTCCTGGATTATGCAAGTCAGGAGTTCACACAGAGCACAGAGGTATTGATTTATCTCTCTTTTGTGATGTCTAACTGTGGACTTGGAAGTCTCAATGTCTAGAAGCTGGAAATAATTTGGAGATATCTTCACCAAAGATACATTCTCACCCAAACTACAGATTTAGTAGTTCACACTGGCCATCATCTTCAGTCTCATATAAAGGATTCAACCAGAGCATCTATACACAATCTCTCCTTGTGGCCTGTTAGAACTGATAAACAAATTCAGCCAAATGGCAGGATACTAAATCAGTATACAAAAATCAATAGCATTTCTATATGCTGATAGCAAACTATCTGAAAAAGAAACCAATAAAGCAATCCTATTTACAATAGTTACAAAAATAACAAAATATCTAGAGTTAAATTTAACAAAGAAAAATGAAAAAAATCTCTACAATGAAAACTATTAAATAATGATGAAATAAATATAATAGAAGACTTTAAAAAAAAAGAAGGAAAGACATCCCATGTTCAGGAATTGGAAAATGAATACTATTAAAAGGTTATATTATCAAGTCTCTATAAATTCAATGTATTCCCTGTCAAAATACCAATGACATTCTTCACAGAAATAGAAAAAAAAAAAAACAATCCCTAAATTTGGAACCATAAAAGTTTGTCAAGGCACTCCTGAGGAAAGAAAAAGAACAAAGCTGTAATCATCACATACTATCAAAATATACTACAAAGATATATTAATCAAAACTGGCATAAAAACAGACATATAGATCAAAGGAATAGGAAAGAGGACCTAAAAATAAATCTATGCATTTATAGCAAATTAATTTTTGAAAAAGTGTCAAGAATATACATTGGGGAAAGGGTTATCTCTTCAATAGGGTATGCTGGGAAAATTGAATACCTTTATGCAGAAGAATAATTATTATCTCTCACCATATACAAAAAATCAACTCAAAATGGATTACAGACTTAAACATAAAACCTGAAACTAGGAAGGTACTACAGGAAGAGAAACACTTCATGAAAATTGATCTGGGTAAAGATGTTTTGGGTAAGACTCTAAAAGCACAAGCAACAAAAGAAAATATAAGCGAATGGAATTATCAAGCTAAAAAGCTCCTGAAAAGCAAAGGACACAAACAACAGAATGAGACAACCCATAGAGTGGGAGAAAATCTTTGTAAATTATCTGACGACTAGAGATTAATATCCAGAACATACAACAAACTCAAATCCAACAGCTCCCAAATAAATAAATAATATGATTTTAAAATGGGCAAATAATCTGAATAGACGTTTCTCAAAAGATGAAATACAAATGTTCAACACACACGTGAAAAAATATCCAAGGGCTGGGGTTGTAGCTCAGTGGTAGAGCTCTTGCTGAGCATGTGTGAGGCACTGAGTTCAATTCTTAGCACCACATAAAAACAAATAAATAAAAAATAAAGGTTAAATTCTTTAAAAACAAATATCCAACAACATTAATCATCAGGGAAACACAAATAAAAACCACAAAATTTAAAAATGAGATACCATCTCACTCCAGTTAGAATGGTATCCAAAAGACAAAAATTTTAAAATGATGACAAGAATGAGGAAAAAGGAGACCTCTTATACACTGTTAGTGGGAATGTAAATTAGAACAGCTATTATAGAAAATTGTATGGAGATTTCTTAAAAAGCTAAAAATAGGGCTGGGGATGTAGCTCAAGGGATATCATACGCTCGCCTGGCATGCGTGTGGCCCGGGTTCGATCCTCAGCACCACATACAAACAAAGATGTTGTGTCCACCGAAAACTAAAAAATAAATATTAAAAAATTCTCTCTCTCTCTCTCTCTCTTTAAAAAAAAAAAAAAA
>NW_026000242.1:11545807-11654778 GCF_001458135.2 Marmota marmota marmota
ATATATATATATATATATATATATAATGAAGTATCATTCAAAGATAAAGAAGAGCAAAATTCTGTCATTCGTCGCAACATGGATGGAACTAGAGGATATTAAGTGAAATAAGCCTGGCACAAAAAGACAAATACTGGATGTTCTCACTAGTTTGTAAAAGCTAAAAATGTTGATTTCATAGAAAGTAGAATAAAAGTTATCAGAACCTGGAAGAGTAGAGAGGAGGAGAATATAGGGAGAGATTGGTTAATGGATACAAAATTACAGGAAGATAGGAGGAATAAGATCAAGTGTACTATAACACCATAGGGTGACCATAGTTAATGAGAATTTGTTGTATATTCCAAAGAGCTAGAAGAAAGGATTTTGACTGGTCTTACCCAAAGATAAATGTTTGAAGTAATGGGTATATTACACATTGCATACATGTGTCACAATATCACATTCTACCCCTGAATACGTACAATTATTATATGTCAATTAAAAATGAAGATAATAATGCTAAGGGAAAGAAGTCAGATTTAAAATTTTTTTTAAACAATGAAAATAGATACAGAGTTAATTTTGAAGGGTGATAAACATGTTCATTATCTTGATTTGTGCCTATGATTTCACAAGTATGTGCATATATCAAAACATCAAATTGTTCACATTAATATGTGCAATTTATTATATATTCATGTTAGCAACACTACTTTAAAAATAAAAATTTTAAATGTACAAATATATGTAATTTGCAACACTCTGTGGCCTTTGTAAAAAAAAAAAAAAGCAATAATAATAACTTAAACCTGTTATCTTTCTTTAAGGTGAAGGAAGATAACATATTGGTCTGTGAGGATACTGCTAGAAGCAGAGATGATACTCAATATGTCAGACATGAGGAGCTAATTAATTCTCTTTCCCCTTTCCTGTCATTTGATTTCGATGAGGGCTAAAGAGTCTCTTGGGAATAACAACTGGAGCCCGCTCCCTAGGAGGCAAGAGATAATCAGAGGTATCTAATGCACTGGGGGATTCCCATCAGAAGTGAGATGTAGAGATGGGTGATGGGGCCCATGATAGAGGAGGCTGTCACTGTGAACCAGACGTTAACTTCAGAACTAAAGGGAGGCAGGGAATTGGTGGCTCCCAGATGCAACTTGCAGCTGTTGTGGGAAGCCAGCCCAGGCCAGCCACCATGGTGCTATGTGTGCCCTCAGGGAGAAAAGGAGCAGTGTGTGTGAACTGAAAGGACTGATTCACAGAACTTGGGAACACTTTGGGATCTGAGCCACCCAGCTGGGACACGCTGTTGGTCTGAACACCCTCCCCACGGAGGGTAACAGTTTACCTCCTTACAGATTGTGGAGCTGCCATGGCACTATAGCACCAAGGTCATCTTCTGACTTCTGTGGATCTCCTGCAGAGTTATCCCAAGTTGGAGTAAAAGGAATTCATCTCAGCCCAATGAGATGGATAGCGCAACTTCTGTTGCAAAGCAATGAACAGGCTCCAGGATGAGAAGAGAGCTGTGTGAATGAGCTCTGACAAGAAGGTTCAAGCAATAACCCTGTGCTCAGCCCCACTTTGCACCATCAAAGCCCTCACTTAAGAAAAGTGTTATTGCTCAGGGTGCCCCAGGGGTGGTCAGCTCTTTGGTGACAGTGGCAGACTTGCAGCTCTATGGCACTAAGGACCCAGAGCTCTGTGACAAGAAGTCATGGTAAAGAAAGTCTGACAAGGCATTGCTCTCCCCAATAGCTCAGAGTCCTGGCCTGATTGGCGCAACAGCAAGGGATGACCAGAACCAATTCTTGATTCACTTAAAGCAAGCTCAGCAGAATGCCCAGCAATCTGGAGGCAGGAAACTACAAATCCATTCATGCATCTAAGATATGAATGTATGGTGATTCTCAAACTTTAAGTTTAGTGTTAATGTGATGACTTTATGCATTGGTTGGGAAACTGAAAATAACTTAAATAAATATCTCCATGAATAGAAGTATGTTTTCCTGCTATAGAAAGGAAAGGAAAATAGAAGTAAACAAACAAGCAATAATAAACACAACAATAATCTCTCTCAATATGGTTGTCCATATTGAGAGACGCATGCCTGGAGATCATATTCAGATTGATCTCCTACAGTGATAATTCTGCAAAAGGGCATGACATGACATCATAAAATCAAAAAAGAACAGTGTTGTTCAATAGTATAGAATTAACATCTCAAGCACCTTCACTGTGACTTTTGAAAATGTTTTTCTATCAGTCCTCAATATTTAAAGGAACCTGTATTTTCCAGTTAGTGAAAGCGCTGTAGCAAATGGATATAAGTCACTGAGAGAATTCTATGTCTCCTAATAGAGAATAAGAAGAAATAGAATGAAACTTTACCATAGAGGATTTATGCTACATAGTCAAAGAATGCTTGGTGAAAAAACACAAAGTCCCCAAGTTATTGTCTAAGAGACATAAACTCCTTGCTATGTTGGAGCACCTGTCCCTGAGGAAGAAAACCACCTCCCAGAGCCTGACAGTTCAAAGAATCATAAACAACAAAAACTGGTTCGGGGATACATTGAATCTTGTGCTTATTCCTTAGGTTAAATATTTTTGAACACCCATTTGATGTGCAAACTAATGAAGGCAGAGTCCATTCTTTTCAGATACAAATGATTTTGTTAAGAATTCAAATCAGGCATGGCAGAATTTTCCCATTTTCTGATTGCTAACGGATTTTAACCATGACATACCTCCTTACGTTCCACTTCAGCTATGCTTCTTTCTTTTAGCTGGAGATGCCAGATTTGGATGGTGTATGTTTAATCTAGCCAAGAGAACATATTTCCTCCTGAAACATGGCCTTGACAGCAAGGCAAAGTGTGATTAAGTTGTGTCACAAATAGGTACAGCTCAATCCATCTGGCAAGGGGGAGCCTGTGCTGCCTAATTAAGAAATTTAATGATCTGGTCTGATCAAACATCCTTTTACAGTTTTGATAAGTGAAATTATCCAATTAGATTACTACAAATGGGTATAAACTGGTGTCCTAATAAAACCCGAGGAAGTAGGGTTAGGGCCCTGGGAAAGATCTACACATTTAGGGCAGCAACGCATATTGTAGCAAAGGAAGGCTGCATAACTTTCTGAAGATTCTTGGCCAGTAACTTGCAAAACACTGATCTGATTTGCTTGGAAATTTTTTAAATAATTGGCTCCTGCTGGCTGAGGCCCCATGCCAACACCACATGGCAATTCATTTGTGACATTCCTAGAAGAGAGAATCTGCTGGAAGAGCTGCAGTAATATGTTTAGAGAATAATCATGCTGTCCTCCGAATAGGATGCATGAAAGGAAGCAAACAGCAGGAGACCAGCAGAGAAGCCTCTGGGTTTCCAGGGGAAAGATTCTCAATTTAAATGGAAATTGTGTGACCCTTCCTCTCATTCTCCCTTTCCAGGTTCCAAGGAAGACACTGACTGAGACTGTTTCAAAACCATGTATTTGATCCCAGAGATGATCTTTTAGGTCTCCTGGATTGGCTGCTTATTGACCAAATCACTGGATTCTATGATGGCAAATTTGCAAAGAACCCACATTGTCTGGCATCATTTTCTGAGCTTTTGTGGATGGCACTTTATTCTTGAGAAGATTTTTAAGAAATATGTACAACCTTTAGGAAATAAAGGAAAGTGTCAGGGTAATCCAACTCCTCTAGCAATAATAAAAGCTAAAGTAAGAGAACATACAACAGGTACCAAGATCACTAGAAGGCAAACAGTGGAACTAATAGTGCTGGCCTCAAAGAGAGAGAAAGAAGGGGAGGAAGGAAGGAGGGAGAGAAGCAGCAGGGGAGAGAGGAGCAAGTTTCAAGGGAAGAGGTAGGAAAAAAGACCATGTCAGAAAGTCTGAGCAACAGGAGAGTCTTAGAGGGAACCATGACACAATGATGTCTGGTACAATGTCAAGTCCTAGGACATACAAAACAGCTCCATCCTGCATTTGTCAACTAACCACAAATCCCAGGTGTAAATGGCATTCTTTAGTAACGAAGGAAAGGAAGCCATCAAGGGCACAGTAGAAGCACCTGGAACTGAACACAAGCCTGGGTACCCTGTAGTGTAGACAAGGCATTCACACAAGTTACTCTTAAACACCCATTGCTGGATGCTCATTTTTGAATCCCATCTCCTGAGTTTGCCCATCTATATTGATGCAAAAAGATCGCATCAGCATCCCTGGAGATGAGATTAGCAAGATGGCATCCCAAATCTAGGACACAACAACAAAAATAATCTACTCTGACCAAGTCCTCAATATCTCTACAGGTGGACCTTCAGCTCCGAGTATGCTAGAAGATCAAGCCAAGGAGAATAAAGAAAGTGAATGGAAATCTAGCCAAGGTTGGAAAGAGTCAAGAGTTGAATGGAGTAACCAGGACCAGCAGGACCCAATCATAAGGGATAGGATGATTTCCATCCTCAGTATCTAAAGGACCTGATCTGATAGAACAGAGAAACATAGGCCAGTTATTCCTAGGCAGGGACAGTTTTTTGGAGAGGTAATTAATAGTGACATGGATTCTCTTTGTGTCAGGACAAATATTGGGCTACAAAGTAGAACCCGACAACCAGGAGAAGAGAAGTCCCAAAAAAGTAGGTTCTTAGGATTAGGGTCCATGATTACTGACCTGGGACCAAAGCTCCTGGGAGGAAACTGGCCCCATGCATGGTAACATGAAAAGACAACCCAGAGTTGGTGCTTATCTGGTACCTGGGGCTCTGATAATTCCTTTCTGAACTTAGGTGGTTTGAACATGGAAAATGGAATTAAGAAACAGATTTATACCAGACCTTCCCTGTCTCTCCTCAGAGAAAGGAAGTTTCAATAAAACATGAAGCTTGATCTTCATTGGTTCAGGATTGAAGAAGCCTGAGTGCACGGGGAGCAGGTTATTATTGCTGGCAGATGCTGGCTTATGACTATGCTGAGTCAGGCAAGAAAGTTAATAAGAATCTGCACACAAGGAGTCTCCAAATTCCCTCGATTTGGAGATAGCTTCTTATAAAGTTGAAAGAGATACATATATAGGATCTGTGGTTTAATAGAAACTTTTAAATTTATTTATGAATGCCATTGCATGAGAACTATTAACAAAGTATAAAAAATCAGTTTAGGTTTATTATATACCTAATGGATAAAAATATAATGACATGAAATTCATTCTGCCTCTGAAAGTTCAAGAAGTGCAGAGATAATACCAATAAACCATAAGCAAAAAGTTGTTTTGCAATGTCACTAATTAAGCAAAGAATAAATATTTATGGACTGTTACTAGATGCAAAATATTGTTCTAGGTTCTGTGGGAGATTTGAGAATAGATAAGATGTGGTTTCTATATTCAGGGACTTCTAAACCAATGGTAGGAGGAGACAGAACAGGGGAGGCACTAACACATATTAAGCAGTACAGGCTCTGCCTGTGCCCCCAGGAACTTTTGTGCTCAGGCTGGAACCAGAGAAGGCACTCTGCTCACATGCACAATGGGCTAACTGGGGAGGAACAACCTCCCAGAAGCAGTCCTCAGCCAGTGACTCTCAAGAGTTTATAAGTATCCCAGCTCCTTTGCTCTCTGGTAGGATCATCCTGAGGTATGTGTGTGTACTGCTTCCAAGAGTTTCCCCATGGGGTTGATAGGGCACAGACAGACATGAGTGGTGGGAACATGAGGTCAAGGGGATAATTCTATAGAATGGGCCTGCTGTGCTGACCCCCACATGCATTATTTTCCAAGAAGCAATTTACCTGCAGCCCTGCCTGGCATGTTCTATTCCTCAGCAAACTACCTATTATCTGCAGGAGAAATGTAGACCTGAAATAATTCCAATAAAAGGAACACAAGTTACTCTGAAGGGAGGCTTTTTTTTTTTTTAAAGAGCTTCATGGTAAAGGGGAAATTTTGTGACCCTTTCATGGACCATAAAGTCTGTAAGAACAGATTCTAATTAGAACCAGTCAGCATGAGCCAAAATGACCTACAATAGTCATGGCAATGGGGACTTGAAAGTCTGATGTCATCTTGCTGTTCATCAAAAGTCAAGAGGCGGACCTGGGTAGGACTCTCTGGAAACTTTCCTGAGATCCCCAATAAAATCAGGGTACAGGAGAGGAATGCTGTTCCTCTCCTCTCTGAGAGACTCCATTCTTTCTCTCTTGAGAGTGTCCTCTTTTCCATCCCTTTAACTCATGCTTGTTACTCTGAGTGACATATCTGAAATCTCTGACTTGATCACAAGAATCGGATCTTGAAGCTGGAGGGGCGGGGGTCTCCTGTCCTTTGTGCTGCCTCAGTTTCCAGGAAGGTCCCAGTCCTGTAACAAGATTAAGCTCCAGTCAACCACTGTCATGGTGGCTTAATAGCCTTTATTGTCTTATTTTCCTTCTCCACACCACTACTGGTGTCCCCTGCACTTCTCAAGTAGATGACTTGTACTTGAATCTTTATTTCAAGAAGAGGAAACTGCTGTGTATTTGTGTACCCTCCTAGATCATGTCTATTTGTTATCTCATTTAATCTCTTTAGCAATTTGGTGAAAAATATATAGCATTATTTTATTATACTACTCTACTGCTTAAGATTCTGTATTAGTTCTCTACCACATTCAGTTTTGGGGAAAAATGATATCAAAGTATATTCCATAAATGAGGTAAACTCACATGACCCTTTGTTTCAGAATTGCATCCAATAGGAAGCAAGGCAGGGTACAAATCACCAAGTTTGGGGTACTGATTAGGTAGAAGTGGTGTTTTCTGGAGTAAGCAGCTTCCCATTGTGGGAGGTATTTCCTGATTTGACAGCTTTCTGCACAGGAATGGGCATGTGTGCCACTTTCCTGATCATGCCAGCAGTTGAGTGCTTCAGAGAGCTAATTCTTACTCCTCTTAATAATTCTGCAGCACCCAATTCCCTATAATGAAAACCTCTCCTGCTTGCACTAGATAGAGTGAAGTCTATTATCAGTAACTCGTTTCTGACAGAGGCATGCATGGCCCTCTGTGACCTTTTGTTCTATTTCCTTGCCTCTCAACGTTTGAGCCACATTGAAGGACTTGGTGTTTCACAGATACATCCATGTGGTGATGCCCATGGAATATCATAAGTAAGGGTCTAGCACTTGGAGACTTAGGAGTCAGCCATCGAGAATGATAAATAAAACAGTTGGGTTGGATGGACTTCAGACAGAGGGAGTGAGAGAAGATGAGATCGCTGAAAACTGAACTTCAGGAAATGTCTACATTTAAGGGGTAGAAAGACAGAGGGAGCATTTGAAGAGAGTCTGTGAGTGATGGTCAGAAAGAGGGCACTGTCACAGAAGCCTGAGAGACAGATCTATGAAATCACTGTTGCAGAGAGAGAAGCTGAGAACTGAGAGGTGTCATGCATGTGGATTAGAAGATTTCCGATGATGCTCCTGATAGGGTAGTAGGGCTGGAAGCTCAAACACAGAGCACTAAGGAATGGGTAGAAAGGAAGTAGAAGTAGAATAATGGGATGAGTGAAGGATGAATGAGTGTGTTGTAGCATAATTCATGATGAACAGAAGCCCTCTACAAACACTATCATTCCTACCTAGTGGAATATGCCCTCCCCTGTCTCCAGTAAAAAAGAAAAGAAAAAGGCAAGGGTGTAAGGGTAGAAAAAGGGAAAAATACAGGGAAAAAAAAGAGGGAAGAAAGTTCAGATCATGCCACCTCCCTCTTCTAATCTTAAGCCCTTTCTGGCTCTGCTACCTTCCTCATCACAAAGAGCCCCAGCATCAAAATGTTGTTTACTCTTAGGAATGTCAGAGTAGCTGTGTTGCCTTCCTATGTGTTGGTACCTGAAAGACAACTGCCCTGAGTGTAGAATGGTCTCACTTCCACAGCAGACCTAGGGTGAGGGCAGGGTCCAGGGAAGAAACCTCAATCTCAGTCTCAAACTGGAGCTTCAGTCTGAGTTCCTGGGAGGGAGTTTAGAAGCTGTCCCTGCTGCACAGAGACAGGAAGGCATCCTGCAGTGAACCTGAAGCTGAAGGTAAATGGCTGTGTCTGAAATGGGGATTACTCTCTGTTTCACCTCTGTTGCCTTAAACTTATCTCAGCTATGCAGCGAGGCTCTGGTGAAGGGCTCTGTGCCAATTCTTAGTCTACTCTGGAAAGGTTACAAGTGCTTCCAGAGGTCAGATCAGAAAATCCCTACCTCTGACCCTGGAACTGCTCCCCTCCTTAGATCTGTCTCAAAGCATCCACTAATCACAACATTTTTCTTCCCCAGAGCTAAGTTTTATTCTCATACACTCTGGATGGACTATATGGGAGAATTCGTCTCTACCATGCATGTGTAAGCATCAGAGTAACTCCACCTCCCACCTATACTACCCACTCCCCTTTCTACTCAATCATACATTGAATGTGTACCTGTTAAGCACAAAACATGTTTTGTGTTTGAGGCATTGTGCTGGGCACTGAGACATAATGGCAATAAGGCACACTTCCTCCCCTCAGGAGTTTTTCGATCTAGTGATTTCCCAGAATATGAGAATAAGTGCACTCTAGTAGCCCCATCCATGCTTCAAATGCCTCTCTCTATAGAGTTGACCATTCAAAGTTGGAATGATGGGGGTGAGAAGGTTACCTGCAAGAGACCTACCACCAGTCTGGCTGTGCCACTGTTCCATCTCCCTGGAGGATATGGACTTTGGCCTTGTGGTCATTCAAGCAAGCCTCATTCACCACCCCTTACCTACTCAGGCAGGCTATGCTTCCAGTAATCCCACTATGGAAGGGTGTTTTAAAAGTCTCTGAGCCAGCTACTGGGGAGGCTGAAGCAGGAGTATCACAAGTTTGAGCCCAGCCTTAGCAACTTAGTGAGACCCTGTCTCAAAATAAGAAGGATTGGAAATGTAGCTCAGTGGTAAAGGACCCCTAGGTTCAATACCCAGTACAGGAAGGAAGGAAGGAAGGAAGGAAATAAGGAAGGGAGGGAGGGAAGGAGGGGGAAAATGTCCCTGAGCCAAACAGACTATTCCTAATGGAGGAGAAATAAGAGAAGAAGATTCCCATCCAGAATGGGAGAACCAACATGTTTGCACACAGAGAACTTAGTAAAAGATGTAAGGGAGAAAGAGGGTAGCCACTAAGTAAAAGATATGAGGGCAGTGGAAGAAATGTCACCAAAAGTCCAAGTGGAACTCAAGGTTAGCTTTTGAGGGAAGGAAGGATGTAGTGCCACTGGGGATAAGAAGGCAAGAGGGAAAAGGTGATTTGACAGATTCTGATGAGAAGAGAACCTTGCAGGAATTCAGATACAAAGAAATAATAGATATTTCTTTATTTTGACTATCCAAACTCCAATTATCATCTTAGGAGGCTCCCCTTGTATATTGTGTGCCACAGGGCCCTATCACCCCTAAAGAGAAATCTCCTCACTCCACCTCACTCCGTTCCACCAGGGAGTGGACCAGGACTGACAAAAGGTCAATCAGAAACTCCTGCTAGGTCTCTCAATGTGGTGAATTTAATGAAAAGGTGAAGGGGAGTTGTATTAATTACTTATTGTTGCCTATCAAATTACCTCAAAACTAAGTGGCTTAAAACAACAAATATTTATGCTCTCGGTTTCTGTTGGTCAGGAATTTGGGGGCAGCTTTGCTGGCTGATTCTGGCTCAGGATGTCTCCTGAGGTTGCAGTCAAGATGTCAGCTGGACCTACAGTTACCAGCAGGCTTACCTGGGGCTGAGGATCCACTTCCAAGATGGTTCACTCACATGACCTTGGCAGGAGTCCAGGAGTTCTCACTGGCTGCTGGCCAGAGCTCTCAGTTCCTTTCCACAATGACTTTTTGCAAGGCTTCTGGAGTGACCTTGTGACAAAGTAGCTGGTTTTAGACAAACCAAATGATACAAGAAAGGGAAAGGCAGAAAACACTGTGTCTTTTGTAACCTCGCCTAGGAAGTCATACACTATCTCTTCCACCACATCTCATTAGACACCAGGAAAGTCCCGACAGTGCAGTGAGAACCAGGTGAAAAGGATCATCAAGGGCTACTTGAAGACTGGCTACCACATTTATTCACGATGGTCAGGTGTCCAGCATTAAGGTCCTGCAGCATCAGTGGCAGCAGCTATGAGAGCATCTGGCTGGCCTGATTCCTCCTGCAGCCCAGCTCCCAAGAGCTCTTTCAGTTATGCGTATTTTCCAAGCTTTCTCCTCCTGTGCTTCTTCTTCTTCTTTTTTAGATAATTTTTTGGACACAATTTATGTGGTGCTGAGGAGGATCGAACCCAGTGCCTCACACATGCAAGGCAGGTGCTCTACCATTGAGCTAGAGCCTCAGCCCTCTCCTCCTGTGCTTTCTGTTGGATCTTATACCCTTATAAATCCCTGGTTTTGCTAGGAACAACAAGGCTAGTTTTTGCTGTTTGCCATCAAGAACCCTTTCTGAGACAGATGATGTTGGTCTCCAGGTAGTTGTTGATGTGCATGTGATGTGAGTAAAGGGAGAAAAAAAGAACCAAGATTGGTTGGAGGCTTAAGGAGAGTGAAGTTTATGAACTGATGCCATGAGGGACATGGTTTGGAGCACCCAAGAGAAAAATATAAGAATTGTTGAGAAGCTGTGAGAACCAACAGGGATTTATGTAAGACACGGATGAAGGGTCAATACAGAACAGGTTGTTTTTCTTTACTTTTTTCTTTTTTTTTAAATTTAATTCAACCACAATCCATCTCCTTTTGGTCTGGGACCCATTGAATCATTGAAAAATGTACAAACTACAGTGTCCTGACTAGCTCAGAAACTCAAATTTTAAATTTCTTTTGGACCTCGGATGTAAGGGATTGAGTAAAACATGTGCTTCCTATATTTTTTCATGCAAGATCTCTCTAGTTTATCTGTTTCTTTATTCTCTTTCATTCACTTACTCATTCCTCCATCCTTCCAACCACAGTCCATCATTCTAATGGTCCAATGTTTATGTTTATTTACATGTGTGATTGTGAGTGGGTTCTGTTTTGTATGAAGGCATTTTTGTTTTGTGTAGAGGTTGTATTATAAATCACATTCTATTTCTTTTTTCCATCTGGGTTATATTTACACTTAATCAGTGGTGACTTTCTGCTGCACCATGGTGTACACCTGCCACATTTTACCTTTGCATTCTCCCAGGAATGGATGCTCATATTGTATGTAACTCCCATCCCCACATAGTGCTGGTATGAACACCCTTGTCTATGGTCCCTTTGCAATGTACTCCTAGCACTGGAATGACCAGGTCAGAGGATATGTGCAGACTTAACTAAATGAAAATTGTGCCTAATTGCTCTCCAGAATGTCTCCACCAGCTTGTACTCCTATTAGTAACACATAAGGGTGAAACATTGAACTTAAAAGAAATCATAGCACTGACTGGCATGCTGGCTTCCTAGGATCCAGGTCTGGATGTCTTCAGCCTACAAACAAATATGGCATAATGAATGCCACTATTATGTATAATGACAATGCACCTATAACAATTAAAATAAATAAAGAAACAAAAAGTTTTAAAGCATATTTTATTTAAGCTGTATGATAAATTTTTATCTCATTACAACATTTTACAGATTCCTCCTGCCCAGTGATCCCTCCCTTGCTTTCTCTAAGCAACATGTCCTATGATAAGCCTTGAGATATATCTCAGTCCATTTCTGCTGCTATAAAAAGTACCTGAGACTGGGTAATTTATATAAAACAGAAATGCATGTCATCATGGTTTTGAAGGCTGGGAAGTTCAAGCCTAAGGTGTCTGAAGATTCAGTATCTGATAAGGGCTACTTCCTGCTTTCAAGATGGTGAAAGGTCGTGTTATGGTTTGGATGTGTGGTATCACCCAAAAGCTCATGTGTGAGACAATGCAGGAGGTTTAGAGGAGAAATGATCGGGCCATGACATCCTTAATCCAAGCAGTGAATTAACCGCCTGATAGGATTACTTGAGTGGTAACTGGAAGCAGGTGGAGTTTGGCTGGAGGAGTTGGGGAAATTGGGGGCATAGCTTTGGGGTATATATTTGTATCTGGCAAGTGCAGTCTGTCTGCTATCTGATTATCATATGAGCCACTTCCCTCCACCACACTCTTCCACCATGATGTTCAGCCTCATCTTGAGCTCCGAGGAATGGAGCCAGCTGTCAATGGACTGAGACTGCAGAGACCCTGAGCCCTCAAATAAACTTTTTCCTCCTCTACAATTATGCTGGTCACATCTTTTAGTCACAGAGGCAAAAAGCTGACTAAAACAGGTTGGAACCTCATTGGTTCCCTCTAGATCTTTTAAAAGGGCGCTAACCCCATTCATGGGAGCAGAGCCCTCATAACCTAATCACCTCCCAGTGGTCCCACCTCCTAATACCATCACTTTGGTAATGAGCATTCAACATGAATTTTGGAGGGACATATATATTCAAATCACAGTAGAATATTATCATGAGAAGAAGAGAAAGAAATTTACTGATGGGATCTTTGCCTCCAGTTCACCCTTGGCAGTCTCATCTTCCCTTCTTCTTGTGAGTTAGCACCTTCTGACCGCCTGGACCACACCTGAGCACTGGGATTCTTTCTAACATAACTGAGTTTCCTTTAACATTTAATTTAGCAATGAGTGTATCACTTGAGTCATCTTCTTTGTTCAGTACTACTAAATCAGATGGCCACCAGAATTTTATAATCCCTACATCATAAGCTGGGGGAAAGTAAAAGTAGAATAATCCAAAAGTCTAAATGGCAGTGTAAGGAGTAGGGGATGCCAGTTCAGTTATTTCTGTTGAACAGGCAGAGAAACATAAGAATACAGGATT
The DNA here is from genome assembly GCF_001458135.2 of Marmota marmota marmota. Taxonomy (NCBI): domain Eukaryota; kingdom Metazoa; phylum Chordata; class Mammalia; order Rodentia; family Sciuridae; genus Marmota; species Marmota marmota. The sequence continues at coordinate 11,558,664 of NW_026000242.1, forward strand.
GTGGCATGCTTGACACTGGAAAATGAAGAGGAAGATGAATTATCCTAAACAGATTGGATTTCAAACCACCACAACCACATAAGCAGAGAACCCAAGGTACCTTCTCCAATTATGATTGATGTCCTATCAACAGACAATAAGCTCACATTTAAATGGGGTTTTATAGTTTACAGTAAAACATTTACAAAATACCCTTATTGATCCCAACAAACTTAGGAGGAATTAGAACAACTATACCTAATGTCCTGAGTTTATGGTGGATGAAACTAAGGATCAAAGAGTTAAAATAACTTGTCTTAAATCCCATTGTTGGTGAGTTATAGAGCTGAAAAAATGCAAACTGACCCCAAGCTGAAGTCAGGGAATATGATTTATACAATGCATTCATTTCAGCAAAATTGCACCATTGTAAAATAATTTGGAGACCAAGTGGAGTTTATTATAATGAAATATGGTCCAAGTATAATATTCATGTTTACAAGAAACATTTAAGTGGCATAATAAATTACATTCAATGCTTCCAAATTTGGGCACTGTGTACTGGGGAGAAGAGAAAATAATATTTGTTTCTTAAAAAATAATCTATAATACCTTTCCTTTCTCATCTGCTTACTGGTCAATGACAGGAAATTTTATGGGAGGTTTTGAGGGAACTCTATCTAGCTCCCCCAAGTGGAAAGAAGAAGAGGCAGGTGCCATCTACGCCTAGCTGTGCATATCTCCAGCAGCATCTGGTGCTCCTCAAGCAGGCAGCCTCATGGGACCCCGAGTGCACAGAGCCCCAGCTCCCAGGCTGGGCAATCACAAGGAGGAAGATTAAAGATGCAGTGCCCCGAGGGCCCCAGGCAATGGTCTACTACAGAAGAGCTGAGAAAACATTTGGGCAAAAGAGACCACCTGCTCAGAAGCTGTGAGTTTTTCCTTTTCAGAACGCTTCCCTGAGCCCCAAAGTAATTGCAGACCTGATCCCTGGTGTTTGTGATGCTGCCCCACATGGCCCAAGTGGGGACTGAATGAGATGGCCCTCCTCATGATTCCATTGGCTGGAGGCACTGCTCCAGCTGACCTGGCACCTCTAACTTCTGAATCCTGATCCCTCACTGTCATCTTGTCAAAGGATCCCTGTGCTAAGAGAGGTTATCTCAAGTACAAATAGTGATTCTTGGATGTATGTTCCAGTCTTTCACAATTGTATAAATGATGAGAATGAACCTTTATAAGTAGTGACACAGATCTAAGAGAAAGCAGGGTAAAAATAACCTTAATTGGATAGGAGAGTCATAGTTTACATCAGTATCACCTCCTGGTCCCCGACACAGGTTGCTGAGTAAGTGGACACTTGTGGATCTTGTTACCCAGGAGTGATTTGCCCAGAGGGAGACATCTTTTACCACCCTGCTGAAAAATTATGCTATACTTGTACCTAAAGAATAAAGTGGTCACCCCTCCAGGCAGGGGAGCACCCTCCAGCAGGGGAGCATCTCCACACAGGGCCACTTGACAAGCCCTAGGAACTGTTTCTGAGGATGGAATTCTAGCAGGCAGCAGGAGGCTAGGTGTCCAGAAAGCTGAGGGTTTCCCTGTTGACTGGGGCCAGCAGGACAGATTCTCCTGCAAACTCCTCTCCCTATTCAGTTTGATTTGCAGAGAGAAGGTGTGATAAACCTTCAGGTCTTCTTCAGCCCTCTTCCCCACTTTCCAGGAGCAGTTTTTCACAATGTCAGTCTTTCTCTCTGCTTTCTGGTTCCCCACACTCACCTCCAGGTTCTAATTGGAAATCTTCACTTTAATAATATATGTATTATGTATAGATTATATATTATAATCTGTATTTGGACTGATGTCTTGATCATTAATAGTGGTTACTGCCGGGCATGGTGACGCACACCTGTAATCCCAGCAGCTAGGGATGCTAAGGCCAGAGGATTGTAAGTTCAAAGCCAGCCTCAGCAAAAGCAAGGTGCTAAGCAACTCAGTGAGACCCTGTTTCTAAATAAAATACAAAATAGGGCTGGGGATGTGGCTCAGTGGGTGAGTGCCCCTGAGTTGAACCCCCAGTATCCTCTACGTCTGCCCCCTAAAAAATAGTTACTAAGTTACTAACTTGGCAAAGGATCTTATAAAACAAAAACTCAATTGTCCACTAGACCATCCACAGTTGTCCACTAGACTAATAGGAAATGTCCATTAAATCCTGATATCCTTTTTTGCTTTTTGTACCCATAACCCACTGCTGACTCACCTCTACCCACAGCAGCAGGTTTAGGTCAGGGGTGTTGGAAATGGCTTAGATTCAGTGGTATTCCTGTAAAGTCAAGGGGTGGTCCTAGGAAAGCTGGAAGCTCTCCTTGTACTTGGAATACAAAGCAGACTTAATCCAGAACATACTTCTAGATGAACAGACTCCTACCCACCTTGTGGCCTCACTCTGTGCTGTGGGCACACTTACCTTCTTCCAGTTCTGCAAGCCTGTTGAGCCCTTACTCACCTCAGCGTCTGTTCAAAGTATTCACTCCCCCACTCCCCGCCACCCTACGTCTGTCTGGATGGGGCTGGTGAGTCAGTTTGCTAGGTCTGTCCTTACAAAGTACCACCAGTTGGATGGCTTAAACAAGAGCCTCAATTCTGGAGGCTGGAAGTTCAAGATCAAGATGTTGGCATCATTGGTTCCTTCTGAGGATAGAGTGAGAATCTATTTCATGCCATACTCCTGGTTTCTGGGGTTTGCTAGCAATTTGTGATGTTCCTTGGCACATAGAAACATCACCCCAATCTTTGTATTCATTTTCACGTGTGTTTTCCCTTTGCACATATGGATATCTGTGTCCAGATGTTTCTGCTTTATAAGGACACTAATTATGTTGGAATTGGGGGCCCACTCTATACCAGTATGACTTCATCTTAATTCCATCCCACTTTCTGAGACAATGGACAATGGAAATTAGAGTTTCAAAAGATGATTGGGTTTGGGGGGGACAATATTCAATCCATTGTAGCTGGCTCCTTCTCATCCTTGAAATCACGGCCGAAGCATCACATGCCCAGATAAGCTCCTCTCACTATCCTATCCAAACCATCTCTATCATCAAACCCTGCTTCTCCCACCAATCACAGTCACCAACTTTTGATGGTCTACTCATTTGTCTCTCTTGTCCATGAGACTGGAAGCTCCACTAGTGTGTGGGGAGATGCATTTGTTTTGTTTCTAGTGCACCCCCCAGTGACGGGCACCATTCCTAGCACCATGCTATGCCAAGTCAGACTGGAACCTGAGGCAAAAGAAGAAATTGGCATTGTCTTTATTGAAATTTTGGATATATTGTTTATTGAAGATACTTTGCATTGGTTTTGATTTTTTAAATATTGTATTAAAATATCACTCACGTTGGTTAATGAGACCCTTGGTGTCTTATTACATTTTATGCCCAGAGGCAAGTGCCTTGCCTACCTGACCTAGTCCAAATCCTGTTTATATAATTGTAAATAAAGAAAAGATGCAGCTGGTCACTGAATCACTAAGGATGGAGCAATTCTGCTTATTGCAAAAGGCAGCAGAATGGCAGAGCATTCTTCCCTGTAGAATTAGGTGGCAATAAACTTGAAGGAAACTGAAGCAAGGGTCGATTCTTGAAAAACAAAACAGGGCACAGCAATCTCTTCAGTTCCCTATTCCTCACAGCAACAAGGTTGGCTTTGGCTTGGCCTTGGAGTGTATCACTTCCCTGGGGTCTGGTATAATCATGGCTCACTTATGCCTCAGCCTCAACTCCACAGAGCCACACAGGTACCCAGGGTCCTGGATGCTAAGAGGTGGTTGCTCCCTGTCTCCAGGGTGCTGACAATCCCTAGGCTTGTGAAACTCACATATCAGTGAGTGGCAGGGATTTCATCAGAAATGTTTAAGGATTGTTCTGTTTCCAGGTAGGAGGGAAGCTCCAAGCACCTCCCAGGACTCTGGCTCCTCATCTAGGAATGGCACACTGCCAGCTTCTCCACAAGGATTCTGTGCATGCACTCGTTTTTCCCATCCTGCCTCTCCTCCTCCCCCTGCCTCACTCCTATCCTTCTTCCTCCCCTGCAGCCAGAATGAGACATGAGAAGGAACAGGCTTACTCTTCTTGTTCTCCCCAAGAGTCATCTCGGAGTCAGACATCCAGTAACCCTGTGTCTGGGTGATAAATTACCTGGACAGGCAGAGCAAGGAATCTATCTCCCTGGAGCTGAGTGTGGCTTCTCTGCTGGTGAATGCAACAGGAAGGAGAATGCTTCTCTGCTAAGTCACTGTTGGGAGCCAGATCTGTACTTGCCTGGTCAGCAACAGTCTCACAGACTCATATAGCAGCCTGATAAACTGGTACCAGCCCACAGCCTGCATATGAAGTAACTCAGCAGTTGGGAAATGTTGCAGGTGGGGGATGCTTGAGGCATGGCAGCTCCTTTAGGAGCGCAGGACCAGCTTTCTCTCTTTTCTCAGAACCACCAGTTCTTTGAGCACTCCAGGGCGGGCTTGAGTGGGGTCTGACCCTGAGCCCCTCTGGCTGATGGGTCTTCTACTCAGGGCAAGATACTCTCAAACCTGGAGGAGGCTGGACATTTAAGTTGCTCTGTCTTTGAAGCTCATAATGTGTGAGAGCATCATAGTATCCTAGACACAGGAGTCAGAGAACTTGCTTCAGTCTCTGAAAGTCAGCTTTGTTGCTTCTCAAATGGTAATGGTAACAGTGTCACCTACCCTGAATGAGTTGTTGTGAGAGTTAAATGTGTTTTTCATGTTTTAATTGCCTAATGTAGGAGTTCTGTGAATGCCACACACACACACACACACACACACACGCACGCACGCACGCACGCACGCACACACACACGCACGCACACGCCTCCAAGGGAGGCAAACCAAATGGACCTGGACCATTTCAACCTTCCACCTGGAGCCCAGCATAATCTCTCAGATGCCCAGGGACTTTCTTCTTATCTCTTCCATTGGTTGTGCCCATGCACATGGTCACTGTAACCCTGGCTGGAGGGAAGAATATGTAAATACTGTCTACTTCTCTTTTTGTTTCTGGGATGGGCCATTTGGGTGGCTACATGTCAAAGTGAGAGCTCTATGCTTTTCTTATTTGAGATTACTGGCCTTTGCTGAGCCTTCTACCATGTTGTAAGGAAATATGTTCAGTGGCCAAAATGGGACAAGGAGAAAAATGTTTAATTTCCTCCCCTCCTTTTTTTCTCCAACACCTATTGACAGGAAACCAATTTTTCCCCCCTAAATTCTATGCCCATAGGGATTCCACTGCCAAGTAGGTCAAGAAAGATAAGGATGAGAGAAAGACTCAGGGACTCTGGGCCACTCAGGGAGGCTGAGTTTAATAGGAAGGATCGGGATAGGAGACTACAGAGGAGTGGAAAGGTTTCCATGGGAGAGAAGGCATAGATGGAGTGATTGGTAGAAAGCATTCTAGAAGTCAGTCCATGTTTCTACTCATTCAGTTAGGAAACCATTGTCATCTGAGCATTCAACAAGCAACTGATGCTTGACACTATTTTCACAGTTCTCAATCCAGAAGGCTCACCGTTTTCCATGACCTGATCTTCTAACACAAGTGGCCAAATGGGACAATCCTCTCTAAGAAGAAAGAATTTTGACTCATTTGGCTTTTAAAGATTTTTCTAATAGCCTAAGCACCATAAAATTGGTGTTTATGTGTATTTTGCTACCTGCACCATCTCTTGTGCCTAGCATAGAGTTGTCTCCAGTAAACACTTGTTGAGTAAATGAATGATTATGTGGATGATTAAATGCAATGCTCTAATGAGAGAAAAAAATAAATTCATAATCTAGGTCTCCAGAAATAAGAGCCCAGGAGTAAACAATGAGAAAAACATTAGAAATCTCTATTGTTTTCTTTAAAATTCATGTAAAATTTGTGCTTTGCATAAAAATATATTCTTATTGACTTTATTACAAAAATGATGCCTCGGTACCTACTAAAGAGTACAAATTTATGCACACCTTGTGTTTTTTTTTTTCCCCTGGGTACACTGCCTCATATCCCCAGCAGTACACGCGGCCAGGCCTGGGAGCCTGGTGATTGGAGTCTGTTGTCTGAATCCTATTCCATCAGGATCCTATCCCTTGCTCTGGTACAGTTAGCTCACTGGGGCCTGGGTTCTGCTCCTAGGTGAAGCCATCCATGTGGCAGCAAGAGGTAGCACTCCCTTTGCTATTTTTCTCTTTCATAAAACTCTGGGTGAGGTCATGAGTAATTGGTCCTTTCTAGAGAGGGATTGATAATCTGTCTTTCCTGGAGCTATTACCAGCCTGGCCTGCCAAATGGACAAGTGTTAAGAGGAGAAAATGGGGCAGTGGCCAGGGTGGGGAAGGAGCTCAAGATAATGGAGTCAAGAGCAGCAGAGGTCCCCTCCTGGCAGCCAGACTATGAATCACAGCCGTCCTGGAGGAGAATCGCAATTCATAGCCTCCTGCTCTCCCTCCGCAGCTGCTCCACGTGGCTGCCTCAGTTCAGTCTAGACTGGGCACCTTGGCTCTCACAGCTACAGAAAACGTTCTTGTCCCAGGTGGACACACTTTTGCCCACCTGTATGGAGCAAGGTGAAGGGCTCTAAAAGACTCAGTCAACAGTGCTAAGCCTGCTGATCAGCAGCCATTGTTGAACCACTTATGAACCCAGCACAGTGCTAGGCTCTGAGGAGCACATGGGGAGGCAGGATGTGGCCCCTGCCATCACTGTCACCTGCTCACAGCTGGTATATTCACAACTCCAGCTCTGAACAAGACCTAGACAAGCCCTTCTCAGAACCATTCCTACCATCTAAGTCTCCCTAATAGAATGGAAGTGGGCTCTCCGGGAGACACAGCACCCATAGTTTGCAGAGCGCTTTTATATTCGTTTTATCATTTAATCCTTAGATTCACCTTATGAATGTATTTCAGAAATGGAAACTTAAGTAAGAGACTTCTCTAAGGCCACAGAGCTAGAAAATGGTAAGGCTACAATTCAAACCCAGGATTTTCTTTCTTCTTTGTCTTTCCTCTTCCTTCATGTCTATGAGAGAAGAGACAAACTTTGATATGATAAGAAGTTAGGGCCTGAGAAGGGAGCATCAGCTGAGCAGGATGTCGCCATGATGACTCTGAACAATCAGATGACACCAAGGACTGAGAAGCCACTAAGAGGGGAGATGAGCTGCCAGTTGAGCCTGGCACATGTTTGTTCACATTTCTTCCTGGGAATGAAAGTGCTAGAGATAAAATTCCCAGATTTGCATAAGGGCCTGGGTGCTTGGGTAGAAATTACACTGAATTTAATTAGGTGGTATTTGTTTTGTTTGTTTCTTTGAATCTACCAAAGCAGTGACATGGATTAAGCTTCATGGTACATAATACTGAGTGTCCTTAGAATCTTAAGATCTAGGAGTTTACCACCCATCTTCCATGAGTTCACTCCATCCCCCACAGGGGAGGGGCCAAGTGCCTTCCTTTGTTCTGCAGCTCACAACTGTGATTAGAAAGGTAGGTGCCCCCAAGTCCCATCGACTGTCCCTCTGATGCGGTAATGGACTGACTGTGTTCAATTTGCCTCAAGAAAAAGCAGATGGCCCAGAAGAAATAGCACTGGTCTTTTTAAGGTACACGTCTTCTTCCATGTCATGAATGAATTCATATTTCCCATCATTGAAGCCTCTTTTGGGATTTTGGCTTTTTGGATTTCCTGGGCTACTTGCCATGGAATTGATGCCCTCCTAATGACAAGGAAGATGCTCCATATTGACCTGCTCAGTGTGTGTGTGTGTGTGTGTGTGTGTGTGTGTCTGTGTGTGTGAGCACACATATTGCACCCTAAGTTTACAGTATGAGAACCTCCTCTAAGACCCTTGAAATCCCCAAGGTACCTTCCTATGCACCTTCAGAGAGCTAAGATGGAAAGACATTTCACACACACACACATACACACACATACATTCATAGAATCTGCAAAATCTGTGCACAGCTATCCCAGCAGGACCAGGATTGGGTGTGGTGTTGATTCTAAACTCCCAGCAGCACTTCCTTCTCCCCAGCCTATCTCTCCTGGAGAAGACCTGAATCCTGTTTCCTTGACAACCAGTCTCCCTCTCTCCCCATATTTTTTAATGCTGTGGTGATAAGGTGTATTTAAACCCAGCAGCCATGTTCCCATGGTGATAGAAGACCCCCAGTAAGTTGCCATGGGAACAAGAGATGGCTTTGAAAGAGGATAAAAGTAAGTCAGCTTTGCAAGCAATGACAGCAAAGTTAGAAGCCAGAAAAGCTAGAGAATGTGGCTCAAGAAGGCATTAGGTCATGGCTGATGGTCCAGCCCATTTCACCTGCAGCCAGCCCGAGGTCATGGGGATGGGGAAATGTGACATTAAGCTTCCTGCTCTGTTCTTAAGAAGACTCAGCAAAGCAATGTGACTACTGGAATTGAAAGACAAGTTCTGTCCATTTGCTCATTTTTGCTGTTTGATTCTTTGTCTCTCATCTTCTGAAAGACATAAGAAGGGAGGGGCCAAGTGGGCAGTTGAATGTGAAGACCAGAAAGACGAGGACATTTGTTTTCTTCAGCTGCTTCACATTGTGAAAGAAATCACTTCTGCATTCTGAGATCTGGTGCCCCTAGAGCCAAGAAGCATTATTCCTATTCTACCCTCCAACCCAACATTTTATGGTCAGTATTTCCAAACATACAGCAAAGTTGGAAGGATTTTGCAGTTAACGATACCCATCACCCAGGTTTTATCATTTTTAACATGTCATTGTAGGGACTGGGGATGTGGCTCAAGTGGTAGCGCGCTCACCTGGCATGCGTGGGGCGCTGGGTTCGATCCTCAGCACCACATAAAAATAAAATAAAGATGTTGTGTCCGCCGAAAACTAAAAAGTAAATATTTTTAAAAATTCTCTCTCTTCTCTCTCTCTCTCTTTAAAAACAAAATAAAATAAAATAAAGATGTGTGTCCACCAAAAACTAAAAAATAAATATTAAAAAATTCTCTCTCTCTCTCTAAAAAAAAATGTCATTGTATATTTACTCTGTCACCTATTTATCCAGCTATTCAGCACTCTTTCCCCTGACTGAATTCACACAGCTAGTTAGTGGGTAAGTTAGTATTTAAATCAGGTCAGTTTCTTGCCATATCCTCTTTCTTTCCCAATAAACCACATCCCAGCTTGCCTGGGACTAGGAGGGCTCCTGGGACATGAGTCTTTGGGTTTGTATACTAGGACAGCCCAGAGGAATCCTTTACCCTAATCCCTGCATAGTGTGGTTAAGTTGTGATTTAGGGAGGAAGGGACCCAAGTAAGAAGTCATGCAACAAGTCTCTGGATAACAACTTTAAATGAACAGAGAGATAAAAACAAGTGCGGGAGAAGATATGGAGCTTCTAGAACCTTCCTACATTGTTGGGAGTGTCAATTGTAACTACCATTTTGGAACATGATTTGAAAGTACATTAAACATGCATACTCCCCATGACTCAGCAATTCCATTCTAGGTATACCCAAGAGAAATGAGAGAATATGTTCATCAAAACAAGCAGACAGCATGTTAAAGAATGTTCAAAGAAGCTTTATTTGTATTAGCTCAAATGACAAACAACATAAATGTTCATTAACAGAAGAATACATAAATTCTGCATATTCATATAACAAAGTATTTTCGAGCATTAAAGAAAAAAAAACCTGACACATGCAATAGCATATGTGAATCTTGAAAAATGCTAAATGATTAAAACCAGACTTCAAAGAATACTTGCCATATGATTCCATATGAAACTAGAAAAGATAAATCTCACGTATGGTGATAAATGTGAGAGAGTGGGTTACACCTGGGTGCTGAGGGAGAGTGATGTGGACTGAGAAGAAACAGGAGGAGCCTTCTGGGGGTGGTGGGTGTGTGGTTTAACTAGATCTGGGTACAGATTCTCAGGGATGCATTCATGGAGCTGTGTGTGTAAGAATCACAGACCTTTTACTCCAGGTAGATGATATCTCAATTTAGAAGTTTGAAAAAGGCAGACATTAAAAGTCCAAAGATAAAAATAAGAAGTATTTGGAGAGAACAGTAAATGCTGAACTGAGTGAGAAAGCTATGGTGTGGCTGCCAGTCAGCCCAGAAGGAGCTGAAATCCCCATGGCGTGTTACCGATTTACTCTCTTATTCTGGAAATTCTATCCACAGAGTCAGTAAGGACCGGGAATTTCCCATCATGCTACACAGAGTCTGAATGAGTAGCTCACAATGGAAAGGCACTATGGAAAGGTAAGAGAAGAAAAGTCATCTGTCCTTAACAAGGAAGGGGAAAAGGTTTGCTCTCCTGTCTGAACTGAGGGATTATTGGGAATGAGAAAATGAGGAGTTACCCTTGGGGCAGCTTCTAGGAAATTGAAATCTGGAAATGAAGGCAAGGCTGTTTCTGTCTTTCCCATCCCAAGAAGGGATCCAGACTGGGATATTTCCATTTCCTTGGAAGAGGAGTGATGTCTGTTGGAGAGAGTTATAAACGACCTCAGATGGAGGTCTGAGTCACCTCCGACTCTGCACGTGTCTGGAGCCTGCTTTGTCGGGACAGAAGGGTAGAAGCCACATCTGTGCTTTTTGTGCATGCCTGCCAAGCTTTCCACCCATTTCCAGGTGCCCTCGAAGTCAGGGACAGCCATTTGGAGTCTGGACCATCGCACAGATTTCCTCCCTGGGTATTCGCTCCTCAGAAATGAAAGGACATGCCAACTCATTCTGCTTTTGGAAGTTCCTGGGTCTCAGAGCATCACCCTCTACAAACAAAAGCTCTTGTCTCCCATAGAGCTGGGGAGGTCATGGCAGAAGCAACAGACTAGGTACACCCCCTTCACTCTTCTGCACCCTCCATCCCAGATACCTGGGCTGCATCATTTCCCTTTTCATTTTGCCTGGATTACTTTTGCATTGCTGCCTGATTCAAGCTTCCTGTCTGGGTTCCAAAGCACATAACTAGAGGATCACTCCAGAGAGGAATGCTGATTAATCCCTTTGACATGCTTGCTTCTGATGATGGGAGCAGGAAAAAGACATATTTTGATGTTACAGCTATATCCTCTATATATTTTAAACATGTCACTGTGCCACTTGGTACAGGATTGTCATTTTAAGTGGAGGTTTGGCCTCCCTCCAAGGCTCAATGCATCAGGGTCAGGTGGCCCCTTAGGCAGCTATAATTTTTATGCTGAGCTCCCATGGAGCAATGGGTCAGCCTCAGGAGGTTTTTGTCACATTGCAGAGCTAGAGTGAGAGGATCTCAAAGGAAAAGGGACAGCTTTTAAAGAGGGAAAAAAAATCATTGTTCTTTTTTTCTTTTTTCTCCCCACTGCCTCCCTTTTCTGGGGAAAAAAGAAATTAAACACTTGCCTGGCTTAGGGCAGGAAAGACTTAAGAAATACTTATGCAAACTTCCTCATTCAAAGATCCCTGAGACACTGTTAAGGGAAGACACAGGGCAGGTAGAAATGTGGCTCTGAGTGTTCAACTAGAGATCATTTAGGATCAAAGTCAAGGAGTGTTTATGGGTTCCTGGGGCATGCAGGGCAAGGTAACCCTTGCCCAGGTAACCACTGGCCCTTCTGCCTGGAAAGAAGGAAGGCCCCCCTGAAGTTGAGGCCTCCTTCAAAGTCCAGAGCTCCTCCTTGGAACCAAAGGAACTGTGCCCAGAAACAAGAAAGAGAGGAGGTAATGGTTTGTCCAGACTACAGAACACCAGGCTTTCAAAACCAGGGGCTGAAGAGTTTAATCAGAAGTAGGCTTAAAATTGTTCTATGAAGGAGCATCAGTGGGACCATTCTCCCATCTTCTGTATGAACTTTGAGACCATAATCCAGATCCAGCTTTTCCATGCTCCCATCTTTCTCCTCCCTCCCAGAGGGCCTGCCACCACCTCTCCTAGTGCTCCTGGGTAACTGTTCCTTGCCCCTGAGATCTCCCCCTAGGACAGAGCACCTCTCCCTCCAAGTGCCTATTTAGAAGGAAAGATATAGAGAAAAATTCTTATTAAATATGTGTATTTTTGCTACTCCTTTTGGTGGGATAATCCCTAACAAACCACAGCTGTGGAAGACCAACTGAGCAAATGACGGGAGGATATAAATATCTAGAATTACTGTATCTCAAATTTAGTTTTCCTGCTTCAGACCCAAAGAGCCAGATTTAATTTTAAAAAGAGACATTAGAGAGGAAGCTTGGGTTCCTTGTTAGTAGACCAAAGGCTTCGATTCGTAGTCAGCACATTGCCCTGTTGATGGAGGTAAATGCACATATGGATATCGGTGCACGTATGTGCATGTCAATATGCAGGTATGCATATGCGTTAGTAGTCAGGGAGAAGAGGCCTGGAGAGCCTGTGAAATTGAGCATTGACCACTAAAAAATCTTATTTCCATGCCCCTGATATAGGACATTTGTTTACAGGAGAAGACAGGAAGGGAAATTAAACAATGATTTTCAAATCCCTCAAGAGCTATTATGCAGCAAATGTCATCCAGCTGTTCTCCACCCCTTTCCCCAGTTTCCCATCTGCTGCCTCTTTTAGGTGGTGCTTCCAGAACAAGACCACTCACCACCTTTTGCTTGGCAAACTCCTGGGTATGTTGGCATGTGGGTTCTGTACAGACTGTCCCCTTGGAGACGAAGTTGGCAAGACCTGGCCTTTCCAAGTGGACTGCAATCCGAGGCTATACCATCTGGGTGGTAGGCTCTGCTTAGTGAGGAAGCAAATCTGAAGCCAATATGAGCAGTGCATTGGCCTTCTCAGGGCACAGTGCCACATTGCTGGTGCCAGATACCAGAATCACTCTCTGGATCCCCTGAGAGCAGTTAAGAAAAGATCAAGACTGGCGAATTGGAAGACCTCCCAGGAAGCACCTGGACTCTGGCCATGGAAACCAAATCAAATCTTGGGCTGGAAGAGTATGGTGCATACATATGCAATTCATTCATCCATTCAACAGACATTTACAGACCCCTGTTGAGGCAGGGTATCTATTCTAACTTTCCAACTTGGGTTTTAGTGTTACCTATGTTTGTTTGCTCTGTTATCACCCTAATATAGGGTAACATAGTCTTAAAGAAAATGAATAATTTCCTCTTTTGCTTGATAAAAAAGAATTGCACTTTCTCAGTTCCCATGACAGACTCTCCATTCTCAGATTTGTCTTCAGCTTCATCAGCCAACTGGATTTCAAGTGATGCACCAGCCTCCAGGAAGCCAGATGCTGAGGGACCTAGTTTCTGGGTAAATGTGCTTCAGAAGGTAGATGGAATTGGGGGCATGGAGCCAATCCTTCCTGGTTCCATTGCTACCTCTGGCCAAGTAGAACAAAAGAAATTTAGAGGCCAGTTTTGCAAAGAAAAGAAGGAAGAAGAAGAGGAAAGGGGGAAAGGGAAGGGAAGGGAAAGGAGATAGGAAGAGAGAAGGAGGAGAAGGAGAGGAGCTACCTTTCGACTCTCCTGGAATGAATATATAACTCTCATTTTGTATTCTGAGTCCTTCCAGGGTAAGAAGGGGAAGTAGATATATTTGAGCCTTATTTTTGAAGCTTCTATCCCTCATTCTATAAGCCAATCCAAAAAGAGTGCTTCTATCTAGGGAACAGAAAAGCCAATTAGATGTCAATGGACTCACCTCTTCCATGCCATCATGGGGAAAAGCATCAGCTCACCCTTCCAGTGTTTCTTAAGCCTCTGTCTCTGTACCTGATCACATGCCCTATTGGATGATCCTGAGTCCAACTTGACCCATCCCAAACCCATATGGTGAAGTACTCAGATTACCTTTTTTATTACTATATTTCCTTCTTGTTTGGCTCCCCAACCTTGACTGTCAAAGGCCATGCACCCCCTAAAGTCCCCTTCAGCAGCGTATCATTAGATCCCTGATCTAGGACAAGCATCCCCAGGTCAGAGGAACGTGCCTGAAGATCGTCAAATCCCTTGCCATCTGCTTTGGTCACCTGACTGCCTTTCCATTTCTCTTATTTTCCTCACATTTCTCAGCTCCATCTCCGGTGATGATAACAGCAATGTGCCAGGCACAGTGTGAGAAGCTTCGCACACATTACTGAACATCACCCTCACAATGACTTCATGAGCTGGGAGCAGCTATGATTCTCATTCTATGTGTGAAGATGAGGAGACAGAAGAAGATTAAGTCACTCATTCAAGTTGCACAGCCAGTGAGGGTAAAAATCGGTGTCCGAGCTCAGGTCCTCCCTAGCCCACAGTTCACTAGTGACCACACACTGTCCTTCCCCAGTTTACTCTCATCTTGGAGTGTCTCATTCTCATTCTGGGAATTCCACTGTGGTGTCACCTAAGAACTGTTCCTCACCTCAGGAAACCTGATCTCCACCACTGCTTGTTCAGTACTGGTCCTCTCCCAACCCCCAGCCTTGCTCTGGGCTCAGCCTAGCTCTTCTGTACCTTACTGAATACATGATAGACAATGGTACTGAGCAAATAGCTGCCCCTAATATTGTTTTGCTAGTCAGGTAGGCCCTCAAGTCTTGGTGTCAGAGTCACTACTTTCTATTCTAAAGGATGGTTTTGTCATCCTTCTGATTCTGTCTTTTGCTTGATGGACTATCACATACCATGCCCCACTCCATGCAAGCAGATCATGCTTCATCCACTCTCCCCTTTGCCTAATCTATGTCAATTCCCAGGAAAGAATCTGGGAGAATTATGCAAATGTTCTTGTGGAAGTCTCAATGGTCAGCTCCTGTAGGAGTCCCCCTATGTAAATTAATTCAGCAGTCACTGCTAAAGGGGAAACAAAGGATCTTGTAAAGCACTTTCCTTGTCAAAGTGAATGTGAAGAGGGTAAGCAGACTGTGCCTCTCCAGCCTCATCCCCTCCTCACAATGAAGGAGTCCCCTGAAACCCAGAACTGGGGAAGCACTCCCCTGGGCAGAGTGCGCAGCTGGGCTCCGAGCATCTTCTGATAGGAACCTCCACCAGCCCTGAAGGCAGCCCCAGCCTCTGCTGTCCTGGGGTGCTGTTTTCCATTAATATGCTCATATTTCATCTGCTTTAGCATTTTGCTTTCCCAAGCCTCTTAATCCCTTATAATTGAAGATATTTTATGCTGATGAGCACTGGTGTTAATCATGCCTCTGGGCCCTGCCTAAAGGGACACTTTATTTTATTTTTTTCTTGGGCCTTATGCCAACTTGCACTTTTTCCCACCTCCAGGGAGTAGACTCTCTCCTCAAGAGTGGAATGGAGACCAGAGGTGAGGAAGAGCTTTCTGACTGCTGGCCTTTCAAGACCTTGAAACTAAGCACTGAAGGGAATTCGTTTAAGAGAGATTTTTTTAAGAATGGAGACACTCCTTCCCATTCCTTGTCACCCAACCAGTTCAACACTTCATCCTAGAACCTTGGGAAGGAAGCTAGTGATGCATGGATTCCACTGCCTAGCTGGGAGTGCAGACTGTCCTGTCTCAGTGGGTTCCTGAATATTCTCAAGGAGGAGACCAAAGAAGTGGGGTGGGTGGGAAAGATTTACAACCTGATTGGAACTCATAAGAAGTGCACACAAAGTCAGCTGGGAGCCCCCCAAAGATTAAAAGGAGAGTTCAGATTGCCTGCAAAGCTTCCACTGATCCAGCTCCTCCGAGGGCTTTCCTGGTGGCCACACCGGGCTTCCAGGAGCATTGTTCCCCTCAACTTCAAAGCAGGGATTTTGTTAAATTAAAAATGCATAAAGCCACAACCTTGTTTTCTTTCAATTTTAGTGCTCACAGAACTAGAAAGGATTGATATGCCAGTAATAGCAGACAGGAGGGAGAAGAATTTATGACCCCAGAAGTGCTGAGGCAAAGCAATAGAAAGAAGCATTTAAGTCTTTCTATTAAAGTAACTCATATTAAAAAGTAATAGAAGCTGGGGTGGCAGAGGCCCTACTTATTTCATCAGTGATGCCAACAATCAGCAATTTGTCATGGCTGGAGAACAGGAAATAACCGTCTGCCCCACGAATGAGCCAAAGCTCAGCTCAGCCTGTCAAGGAAAAGCCGATCACAATCTGGGAACACTGGAATAGACGACTTAAGGACTCACATGGAAGAGGGAGGGAGACGGCACATCACCCTCTGGGGCTGGCAGGACAGGTCCAACTTGGATTTCATGGTCCTTGAAGTGCCAACCTGCAAAATTGCCTAAAGCCAAAAAAAAAAAAACAGGAATCCAACAGTTGGTCTTGGGAAGCTGGGGGCTGTTTCTTTCTAAGTGACAGCTCTGGAAGGTCCGGGCCAGGGTGGCAGCCTTACCTCCCTATATCTGCATGTCCGTTCTTTCCAAGAATATGGAGGACCTAGTGTGAACATGATGAGCTTCTGTCCTATCTGAAAAGCCACACCTTTCCATAGCTCTGCCCTTCTTTGCCCAGAGAGAAGGAAACACAAACACAGTTTTCCTTAGATTTAATTTAAAAGTCAGTGACATCAAAAAATCTCCTTAAATTTGATGAATGTGTCCTTTTAGCCTCACCTCATGCACCTCCAATTCTTTAGCATTTGGGATACAATTACTGACCCTGTGTCTGCTCCATCCACTCATTGCCTGAATCCCTACTACCAACCATCTGTCTACTACAGTGGTTCCTACTCGGGCCCTCAGCATCCTTTGGTACCATTGGTGCCTTTGCTTCTTGAATTTTTGTTTTTCTCCTCTGATGACCTTGTAAACAATATCTTCATTCTCCTTCATACTCTTTGATCAGTTTTCCTCCTTCTCCTCCCCCCAAATGTGGGACTGTCCCAAGGTTCAGACTTTAGCAGTCAGTTCTTCTATCTGGATCTGAGCTGTCTCTCCTTCAGGACTTAAATCTGTATTCAGTTTCAATAAATATTCCCATAGGAGTGAACTGTAGACCACTGTGTGAGCTAAACGGACGTCCTTATTAACACTTCATCATTTTGCCATGTGTCATTTCCCTAATTCCAGGTGACCTTTGATGCTGCCTGGTACCCTTCCCATTTTAACCTCTCTTAAGTTCTTCTCTTTTGTCCCCTGGTCTCCTGCCCACTCAATCCACGTCTTCCTACCTTCCATCACCACCTCTTCCAAGCATGCATAGGTTCCTAGCAGCTGATCATGCATCCACATCTAGAATTCTAGGCCTGACTCTTAGCCTTTCCCAATAGGAGGAGACCAGGAATCAAATGTAAATTTCTGAAGTTTGAAATAGAAATAAAGAAATAGAAGGGTCACCAAAGGGTAAAGAAAGTCCTACAGAATTTTCTTGTGATTAGTTGACCACAAAAGAATGAGAAAGAGAAGAAAAATTCTCCTGACCCTAGGGACTTCCAAAGAGGTATCCATGATCTTGGAAGAAGAGCACAAGGAAGATTGATTCAGTTTGAAGGATATTCTCAGATAACCCAGAACATATCATTTAAATCCCTAATAGGACTCTTTATTTCTACCATATTTTTTACAACATTCTCTCTTCTTTAGAAATTTTCAACTTGAAATATCAGAGTTGGGTCTGAGTTCTTAGAGAAGGGACAAACTTTGAGGGGTCCAAAAGAACAGATGAGGCAAGAAGAGCAAGACTAATGCACAAATGTGAGGATTGTCTGTGGCTCAGTATCTAATCAGGATGTGGGGGACACCCTTGGGTTACAATATTTATGTTTTTATGCTCAATATAATTTGCAGCTAGGGATAAGCATCACCTCTCACTGTTTTATTATTGCTCTAGGTACTTCTTTTGATCTTGTGATGACTTCAGAGCCTGAATATATTCTTCCACCACCACGACAATGATGACAAAGACTCCTCCTCCTATCATTCCTCTTGGGAACTGCAATATTAACACTGATGAATCCATTCAATACCCCAGCCTCCCAATTCCATGATTTCCTTATTTCTGATAATGATGCCCTCCCCACACCTCAGCCCTATTCACCCAAGACTTTAGAACCAACCACAACTGTACCACCTTTGAAACCTCAGCTTCCAATGTCACATTCATGGACCATAATTTCTTACCTTTCCAGTACATTCTACTACTCCTTCCTGAATCTCTATAACCCCGTGGGGATCTCTAATTCACAGACACCCACTATAGTGTTTTATTCTACATTTTTTCCTCATATACTCACCAAGGTAGTGGTGATTCCTATTGAGGGAGGATATTTAAGAATTTGAATTTTTTTTTTTTTTTTGTCAGTGACTGGGGAAGCTAAGGTAGGACACTATTAAGTTTGCTTCTGCAAGTTAATGAGACCCTAAGCAACTTAAGACCCTGTCTCAAAAAATAAATAAATAAATAAAAAGGGCTGGATATGTAACTTAGTGGCAAAGCATCCCTGGACTTAATTCTCAATACCAATTTTTTTTTTTTAATTTTTAAGGGTTGTTGACTATTGGATGTATGGAGTGAAGAAGAAATAGACTCATGATATCTGACTTGGGTTTCTGATCTCTACAATTGTAGCAGGGAAATTATGGGTTCTGGTCCGGACAAGTTGAGTTTGAGGTGTCTTATGGACCTCCAATAGGTGGTGGTTTTATATAAAAGCAGAGACATATTTGGAAGTCATCAAGGTGTAGGCTTTCATTATCTTTCAGATCTATATAGTTTCCTGCTTTATCTCTCTTTTCCAGGCATACTCCTTCTGACCCATCCTGCATTCTAAATGACAAAATTCATCATGCTGCTGACCTACTTGAGGCCCTTACTACTCCCTACTGACTTCCATTCAAAGTGCTAAATATAGGAGGACTTTTGAGATCTAGCCTCTTGTATAGAGCCAAACCTCATTGACCAACCATTCTCTATGCTTCCAGTTAACCAAATATGAAATAGCCTTTCCTGCCTTTTCTGCCTAGCAAACTCCTATTAGTTCTTTACATTTAATTCAGATGCCACCTTATTAGCAAAGACTTCTGTTCTCCAAGGCAGAGTCATTGTTTCCGCCTCTGTGCTCTCCTTGTTAGTTGTTTCTACATCTGATAGCACTTACCACACTGGTTGCATAATGCCTGCAAACTCACTCAGTCAGACAGTGGGCTCTTTGTGGGCCCCAACTTTGCTCTCTATATGCCATTTCTCCCAAAGTCCAACAGTGTCTAGCATATCATAGCTCCACCATTATCATTGCTGAGTGAATCTGTGAACTTTAATCAGTGATTTGAGCCTTGACTCCATGATTTCTTTGCCAGCGGGGGCAGGGAAAGGATCAAATGACACATTGGTGATTAAAAAAAAAAATCCTTAAGAATTCTGGCAGAGAAGAGAGGAGAAAATCATGTGTTCTGATTTGCTATCCTCTCTTACCCTCATACATGCAAGCAAAACTCTAGTTAGATCAGACCCCAAAGACCTCTACTCTTCCTGCCAGCACAATCACAGATAAGAATATGGAGACGATTTCCTCCAGGACTTGAAAATTCAATAGAACTAGAGATCGTTCCTTGGGCTTCAATTTCAAGCAACTCAGGAGAACAATTACTATTTTCTATAGCCTGTCAGGATACTTATCGTGTGTATGGAACCTCCTGAGACTTATGTCTTGGAGGATTTCTCCCCATAGTGCAATTTATCTGCACTTTGAAAGAGTGTTTTGTTTTAGAATGAAGAGGGAGAACAATAGTTGAATCTGCTCCTGTGTAACCCTGGACATATTGTTTCCTATCACTATTAAGTTTCTCATTTATAGACAGAAGGATTTGGACTAAATAATATCTAACACATATTTCAAATTTCCAATTTTATGAGGGTTCCAATTTTCAGTAGAGCCACTTAAGTCCAAATTAATTCATATAACCTCAAAAATAAAAAAGTCATAAAAATCAATACAAGTAAATAAGACTAGTTAAAGCCCAAGACTTCAGCATAAGTAGGAAGCCAGTTTTGCACAAATCAGGAAATAAAGATAACCAGCAGAACCATCTGGAAAGTGCATGCCATAGAAGACAGGGAAACAAGGACTGGGAGGACAGGGGCTAGAAAGAGAGTGCCACCCAGGGAAATATATCAGTCTTGGGGCATCTGCACACTGGCTACCACAGAATTGATCAGAAAAAATCTTGAAGGCATAAAGGACCAAAGATGGCAACCTTGAGAAGGGATTGATTCTGAGGGAGAGGAGATGATTTCAAAGAGGCATCATTTAGAGACTTGGTTGCAAAAAGAAAGAAGGAATAGGAAGCAGAAATGAACATCAGTGTTCTTACAGAAATAAAAGAGCATCACCAACTCAGAAGGCACACCAATGTCTCTCTCATCAAAGGCACCACACAGGAAAGAAATTGCATTTCACATCTCAGTAAAAGGGTACTCCTGGACAATCATGCACACCTCCCATCCCTGTATATATACAACTCTTACTGCCAGTCTGGGAAAATAGGTATTCCAAAATGAACAGAAAATGACTGACAATATCAGTACAAAGTTAATGTAAAAAGGAAAATCAAAACGAGATATAAACTCTTTCAGCTGATAAAAAATTCTCCCCCAAATCCATCCATGAAGTTAAAGAAAACTATAACAACACCTCAAACTGGAATAAGCATCCTTAAACACACATTTACATGTGAAAACAACTCAAATTAGAAATTTAAACCTGCAGACAGAAATGAATAACAATAACAAAAAAGAAGGAATAATTGATTAAACTTAAATTCAAGGAAAAGACAAAATTATCTTAGACATGAAAACTAAATTACAAGATGCCCAAGAAAAAATGAATTCAATTAAAAAAAATCTAATAAGAGAGAGGAAGAAAAACCACTCAACAGTCAAGAAAACAAAATGATGTTTTAAAAAGGTACATAAAAATAAATTTAAAAAAGTGGTTAAGATAGAAGAGAGCAAAAGTAGTTGAATATAAGTAATTGGAGTCTCTAAGAAAAAAAATTGAAATAATATTGAAATATTATTACACCTGTCATCCAAGAATACTTTCCAGAAATAAAAGGAGACCTAAATCTGAAGATTGAAGGCCTTGCCTTGCGCCTGGGAATACTGACTGAAATGCTTACGTCTGAGTTATAACTTGATTAAACTGAAAACTTTTTCACTACCTTTGATAGTTGAAGGAAAATTTGGAAGTCAGACTTTTCAACTTCTGCCAACAATGGATCAAGAATTTCAAGAAATTCAAGAAAAGACTGTGAGCAAAAGACTTTATATCCAATCAAGTTGTCCTTAAATTTTAAGGCTGATGAAACAGCCTCTCAGGAGGCTGAGGCAGGAGGATCACGAGTTCAAATCCAGTGCTTAGCAACTTAGCAAGGCCCTAAGCAACTCAGTGAGACCCTGTCTCTAATAAAATATAAAAAGGGGATGGGGATGTGGCTCAGTGGTTAAGCACCCCCTAGGTTCAATTCCTGGTACCCCTCACCCCCCCCCCAAAAAAAGAGGCAAGGATAAAGGGAAATGTTAATGAAGAGAATCAACTAAAATTCAAACCTTGTCTAATGAAGAGCGTCTGGGAGACTACAAGAACAGGATTTAGAGCAAGTACTGACTATGTTCCCTGCTCGAACACTAAAACCAAGTGGGGCAATGGTGGAAGACCTCAACACAAATGCTAGATGTTCTGTCACATAGATAGTAAAGAGCTTTCTGTGGCTGTAGATAAAAACTACAAAAAAAAGTCTGATTTTATTTTTAAATCTGTAAAAGGAAATATAATACAACTTGGAAAACAAGCAAGAAAGTCAAAGTTAAAAGAATAAAAGGAGGATGGAAGCAGGGAGGGAAAGGGAACGTATAGGGGAAAGAGATTGATCCAATTATGTTATGTGCATCTATGATGATAGCATAGTAAATCCCTCTGTGGTGTATAATTATAATGCACCAAAAAATAAAGACTAAAATAAAATAAAAATTTGTAAAAAGAAGAAAATCAAGTCATTGGCTGTCACATAGATAGTAAAGAGGAGTCAAAGATTACAGTGAAACCTGACAACTGAATAGTAGATGCCTGAGTAAGAAAAAGGGTGCTCTGGATGCCATGAAAGTATAATGTGCTAGACCAGCAAGAGACATTCCTAAATTCTGAAAGAAATACCAAAAAGAAAAATAAGCAAAGAGCAGAAAACGAAGAGAAAGAAGCACAGTGAATGCAGCATAATACTTACAGTAGGTACAGAATATATATATATATATGTATATGTATGACATACATAATAATATATATTATCTCATATTGATATATTATTATATATTATTATAATATATATGTATATATATGACATTTTTGACAAACACATTAGTGACACTAATAAATGTAAATGCACTTAACTATGAAATATAATTAAATGTAAATGTACTTAACTGTTGAAGAATTTTTTTTTTCAAGTCAGCTCCAAGAGCGAAAGTCCACAGCATGGTGAACACAAGACACATTTAAAATGAAATGATTCAAAACATTAAACACAAAATGATCAGCAAGCTATATCAGGCAAATAAAAACAATAAGAAAGAGAAGTTGTGATCCTAACACCAGATAAAGCACATTCTGAAATAGAACGTGCAGAAGTAGCCCACTTATATTATAGCCCATATATGGAAATGGGGTATATTACAAGTCTGGCATGGTGCACACTGAAGAAAAGATGAACTTTTAACAAATGGCCTTGGTGTAACTGAAAAACCTTCCACAGCGACGACAACCAGTTTCTTTGCTCATATCATTTAGTATAATAAACTCCAAAAACATGAAATAACTAAACATAAAAGACGAAACTCTAGGACTGGGGTTGTGGCTCGGTGGTGGAGCACTTGCCCAGCATGTGTGAGGCTCTGGGTTCCATCCTCAGCACTGCATTTTTTTAAAAAAAGATGAAACCTTATAGGTACTGTGTGCAAGAAAAAGCTTTCTGTGGCTGTAGATAAAAACTACAATTAAAAAGTCTGATTTTATTTTTAAAAAAACTTTAATAAGGTGAAAAAAATCATAAGTCTAAAGACAAGTGATAAAACGGGAGACAAAAAGTCTGTAATATTTCATAGATAAAGGGCCATTATCCCTAATATATTAATATAGGGAATAAATATTTTAAAACCTCATAGAAAATTATACAAATTTTTTTAAAGCTCTCAAAAAAACATACAATTCTCCTTACAGATCTTGAAAGATGTTCAATTTTACTCATAATGAAGAAAAGTAAATTAAAAGTAGGCTGTGTTCTCAGTTAAGAAATTAGAAAATAAAAGAAGAAATTAGTTAGGGCTAGTGCTTGTCTTGTCTACATGCAAGAAGCCCTGGGTTCACCCAGTACCTCAAAACAAAACAAAAAAAAAAAAAAAAAGGAGAGGAGTAGGAGGAAAGACAGAAAGGAATGAAGGAAAGAAAGAAAGAAGCCTTTGAAAATCTTGGCAGTCACTCCATTGTGAAGCTGTAGGGAAATTACCTCTCATATACTCTCGGTGAAAAAGAAAAATGGTACAATCCCTATAGAAGGGAACGTGACAATATTAATAAAGCTACAGACATACTTGCCCTTTGACCCAGAAATCCCATTTTTTAAAATTTACCCTAAAATACTTCTCTAATGATTATAATATGAAAACATTCACAAGGGTTTTCTTAGTGGTATTATGTATAATAAAAGAATTATTGGAAATTATCTAAATGCTCGTTCACAGGAATATGATGAAATAAATAATAATGTCTCCATGAGATGGAGGGCTATAAAGCTACAAGAAGGATGAGTTCATATATCAGTTCTATATGTACTGAAGTAGAGTGAGTGATAACTATAAACTAAAAACAAAAAATAGGCAGATTTTATAGTATACCTTCTACATAAAAAACAAGGGGAAATGAGAATACAGAATACATGTAATACACACATATACTGTTCGTTGGCTGATTTTTCCAGAACACAAGATGGTAAATTGGGAACTAAAGTTTACCTCATGGGGAGTGAGTAGGAGCAAGGTAAAAAGGATTAGGAAAGGGAGGAAATTCTGAGTGTGCTTTTTATATTGTTTTGAGTAGTTATTATTTTATGTATTTAAAAATAAGTAAAATCAATAGGGAAGAAAGTAAATACTTTACATTTTCAAAATATAAGCAAAATAAATAATAAAAATATCTAAAGTTGCATAAATATAGCCCTAACTATATATCAAAGTTACAACATAATTACACAGAAAAAAAAAAAAATCCAAGGAACTTTGGAACACAGTACTGTGGATGACCACTCTGAGTGGAATATATTATAAGGTAAGGACAAAAATAACTGCAAAGAAATCTTGAACTTTAAGTTTTTGTTGGTAGTTATATTGATTTTGAAATCTGGTAACTACTTTTGTATTGTTGGTTAGGCAAGTTCTTCCTATCAGGGTTTAAAATAATAATATTAAGTAGAAGAGAGGGATAATCTTTGACATTAGATTAGAATTGAGGATATCATTATAAATTTGTGATTATGTTTGATAAATGAATTATTCTATTTTCCATCACTATGATAAAATACATGATGCTAGGTAATGTATAAAGAAAAGAAGTTTATTTAGCTCACAGTTTTAGAGCTAAATAAAAAATCCAAAGTCAGGAAGGTACATGATTCAGTCTCTGGTGAGGGCCCCTTAGCTGTGCCACATGGCTGATAGCCTCATGGCAGAGTGTGTATGTAAGGAGAGATCTCATGACAAGATAGGAAGCCAGAGAGTGTTGAGGCCCTTTCTTGATCTTTCATGGCAATCCCTGTGTTGGAAACTAACACAAGACGTGTGACAATGCTCAACCTCCCATCTTGTCACATGGGAGACCGAATTTCCTAAACATGAACATTTGTGGAACAAATAACTTCCAAATCATGGCT
The DNA here is from genome assembly GCF_001458135.2 of Marmota marmota marmota. Taxonomy (NCBI): domain Eukaryota; kingdom Metazoa; phylum Chordata; class Mammalia; order Rodentia; family Sciuridae; genus Marmota; species Marmota marmota. Next base: position 11,583,526 of record NW_026000242.1, read on the forward strand.
CTGTGTGTGTGTGTGTGTGTGTGTGTGTGTGTGTGTGTGTTCTCAGCTTTCTTTACTATACTGTCCCAGAAATAATGACAGCTCAATCTCAATGAGAAAAACCTAACTTTGTGAGTTGAATTGTGTCCCCAAAGAGATACTTTACAGTTCTAACCCCCAAGTACTTTTGAGTATGACTTTATTTGGGAATAGTCTTGGCAGGTGTGAGCAAGTTAGGATGAGGGTATAGTGGATTCTGATGGACCCTAAGTCCAGTGATTAGTGTTACAATAAGACCATGTGAAGAGACACAGAAGCAAGACTGCCACATGAAGATGGATGCAGAGATCCCAGGGAGGCCAACACAAGCCAAGCAATGCCAAAGATAGTCAACAGCCTCGAGGAATTAGGAAGAGGCAAAATTCCATCCTTCCCCAGAGGCTCCCGAGAGAGCTTTGTCCTGGTGACCCTGATTTCCCACTTTCAGTCTCCAGAACTATGACAGAATAAACAATGTTGCTTCAAGTCACTCTTATATGGCACTTTGTTATGGCAGCCCCTGGAAACTATGCCCGGCAATCAAATTTCTAAACCCCATCTGACAAAAGAATCGGGCTCCTTGAAAAAAAATATTCTGGTGCCACTTAGTCTGAGGCATCAAAAATACTAACTAAACCTGAAACACTTAGTGTGCCAAAAAAAGCAAGGACTACTTGAAAATGGTGGGAGCATGACAAAAAGACAAGAAGCCAACCCAGTGAGGCTCTCATTGGCCAAATGTGGAGTTATTTGAGCATTAAAACCTTTTATAAGGAAAAGTGATTGCCTAACATGAGTCCAGAGAGTAACTCAGAAGAAACTTTGTGGTGATGGAGATATTCTGTATCTTGACAGAGGTGACGAGTTCCATGGGTGTGTTGTATACCTCATGGTGTGATGCTAAAAAGCCAACCCAGTGAGGCTCTCATTGGCCAAATGTGGAGTTTATTTAAGCATTAAAAAGAATAAGGAAAGGTGATTGCCTAACATGAATACAGAGAGTTACACAGAAGAAATAATGATAGTAGAAAACAAAAATTGGAGGATGCAGGATGCAGCCCCACCTGGAGATCACACCTACCAAAAATGCTAATCTGAATCTAAGCATGAAGAAGCATGCAGACAAATCAAAATCATCAGGCATTCTTCAATGTCATAAACGACAAACAGAGGAAGGGAAACTGCTCTCAATTAAAAATTAAGAAGACAAAATAAACTCGGTACAAAGACTGATCATTGATTGGATAATGGAAAAAATACTAAAAAAGTCATTCTTATGACAATCATGAAAATTTGAACATAGCTTAGATATTAGATAAAACTATGGTGTGGTGTCTTTGTTAAATGTCCTAAGTGTGTTAATTAAAATGTGGTCATATAGGGCCTGAGGTTATGGCTCAGTGATGGAGCGTGCACCTTACATGCGTGGGGCGCTGGGTTTGAGCCTCAGCACCACATAAAAATAAATAATGGTATTGTGTCCATCTACAACTAGAAAAATATTTTTTTTAAATGTGGTTATATAGAATAACACCATTTAAATAAAAAAGAGAAAGATAAAAGAAGCAGACATGGCAAAAAAATGTTAGTAATCGGTCAATCAATGTGAAGAGGATAAAGGTATGTATTTTACTATTTTTTTCCAATGGCCAATTTAGAATTTTTCAAAATAAAATACTGGGAAAAATATTATACTTAATGGAGAAATATTTTTTGCATTCTAAGTTTATGCAATTCTTCCTGCAAAGTGTCTTTTTGCATCTATCACTTTGTCACTGCAGTGACTCTAGTTTGCAATCCTGTCATATTTCATGAGGATCACCAGAAATGTTAACATCATAGTTTACAAGCCTTTCTCTTCCTCCTCCCAAACTATTTTTTTCTAAATGGAGTGTTTATGAAGACACAACTCTGCACAAATTTTTCCAATAGGTCCAGGTTTTCCTGGGGCTAAATTCAAAACCCTTTAGTCTAGCAGTTTCATTAATTCTGAGCCTGTATTTCAAATTGCTGGTCTGACATCTTCATGTGAAACCTGCAATAGCATCAAACGTAACTCATCCAGTACAGATTCTGGCATCTCCCCCTCCAAACCTAATTCTCCTGCTATACTTCCTATCTAGGCGCAACGCTTCCCTCTCAGCCCCCTGGGCAGGTCCTCTCATGATGAGCTTACGTTTCTGCCCATTCCTCATACCCTACAAAAAAGACCTGTCTGTTGCATTCATCCCCTTGTACATCTCTCACCTTAGGCTTTTAGCATCTCCAAGCTCTGACCTGCTGCCTGCCTACCACATGGTCTCTCCCTGATGTTCTATAGTAAACATTAAGTGATTATCATCTCATGATTTGAGACAACAAGGAAGTAAAGACCCTGACCCCATTACCCTTTTGATCTTTCATATTCTCACCAAATAGGCTTAGGAGACATGCCTCTCAGAAAGAAAGAATAGCAAGGCAGTTAGTTGTTGCTCAAAGCCTTGGAGGAGAAATGTGGTGCAGAATTCACTGCCTCTTCACCTGGGCCCCAAATGCACAGTGTGCCAAATGCCAAGAGATAAGAACAAAGGCATTAAACAACAAAAACTCAGTCTTACTGTCCTATCTAGTTCCCATTTTTAAAAGCAGGGAGCAGAAACATGGCTGGAGTTTTCTAGCTATTTGAAGAGCACAGGCTTTACCTGCCTCTAAATCATGTCTGGCTGTAACATGTATAGCATTCATGGTGCTGCTATGGACACAGCAAGAAGCACTATTGCCCATGTGGACACCCATCCCAGCTACAAGGGTTTAAGCAGACGCTCTAGAGCAGGGGTTGGTGAACTATGTCCCATGGGTCAAATCTGGCCCATGACCTGTTTTTTTATAGCTTACCAGTTAGGAATACCTTTTACCTTTTCAAAGAGGTATTATAAATATGTATACCATATATATCATAAACATAAGAATATATATCATATGCACAGTATATATTCACCCAGAGACCTTACATAACCTAAAATATTTACTATCAGGATTTTTATAGAAAAGTTTAAAGACAGACAGCCATGAATTTGAATACTATTCCTGCCTTTCAATAACTGTGAAGCCATAAAAAACTACTGAACTTCTTGTAGTCTCAGCTTTCACTTTTGTATACATCAGTGAAATAACTACATTTAGGATGTTGTTAATTAACAGAACAAATGTTTGCAATTTACTTAGTATACTTCTTGATACATAAGTACAATACGATTGTTACTTATAATTCTAATAGAGAAAATAATTATTACTTAAAACAATCACACTTGCCTTTTAAGAAGACATAATACATATGAAAGAGGATAGAAATCTCTATATGGCTCCATTCCCCTGGCTGAGATTAATGGGAGCGGATGAAGGAAGAAATGGAAATTTCAAATCTTCTGCCAATTATTCCAGGCTGCCAAAGAGAGGAGTTGAAATATGTAATCTACTATTTAGCAGAGCACATCAATGAGTCTTTGCATATATAAACAGGGGCTCAGAGCCGAGTGAGTGAAGTCAGGGGCGGGGGGTAAGTTGATCTACATGATGAAGAAAAGAGAACTGAGTTTGATAGAGGGAATCAGGCTTTCAGCCCATTCATGATGGCAGATTGAGCACATGATAAGATATTCCTCTTTCCTGAATTCATAGAAATACTAGAAAACGCAAAAAATAGTAGAAAATTAAACACATGCAAACTCATGTTTAAAGGAACAGAATGCTAAGTAGAAAATGAAAAGACACCCTAAAAGGAAGCAGAAAAGTTTAATCCATGCACCATGTAGGGAAATTAGGGTGGCCTTTCTAGTGTTCCTACCAATCAGCTATTAGAACATCATAACTATAGATACTAATGTGGATCAATGATCAGATCACAAAACCATGAGCCCAATCTCTCACTGTTCTGTCCAAATCCTGCACATCTTATTGGCTGAAAAAACCAAGTCTGAAGTAGGTGGCCATCCAGGATCTTTCACTGAGCAAAATACAACACAGAGAGAAGGACAGGGAGCTAAGAAGGGGCACAATCCGCTCTTGAAGGATCACTACACATTTTAGCAACACTAACTGCCTAGGGTTGGTAGTCTAGGTAGAAAGTCCACCGAACACCCCTCCTTCATGCTCAGGGTTGGATAGAAGCATCAGGGATATGTGGGGTACCAGGGTGTAAAATGCTAGATCCCTAATGGCATGGGAGTGGGGTGGGGGGTGCTTCCACCTTAATAAACAAACCAACAAACAAATGGGAAAGTGATATCAGTCTTAGAGTAAGAACAGAATTTTTTTGGTCTGACAAAAATAGTCCCGTAGAGTCAAAAGGGCCTTACACTTAGCTGATAGTCACATAAAAGAAACTCTCAAAGAGTTTACATTGCTTGCAGATATTACAAAAAAGAAAAGAAGAAAAGGAGGAGGAGGACGACGATTTGGCATAATAGAAAAAGGAAGGAGAAGGGAATTCCTAGCAATTATCACCATTGCCTATGTGTTCTAGAGAGACAAGGGTCAGGATTAATGGTAAGACCACTTGAGCTATTACATCCATGTTAATGGCAAGAGGAGAGGAGACTTTGGTGAACAGCTTCATAATAGATGTAGTAGCTGATCACTGAGAACACCAGTGAATGAACCCATTATCCATAATCCAGATGTCATTTATCAGGAGATGGAGGAGGAGATAAGCAGGCAATCCTGTTAATGACCTCATAAGGGGCTGCCAGCCCATCTCACTAGAAAGAGGCACCAGAACCCTTCTAGTCAGGCCTTCAACTCATTGGATGAGCTTCACCCACATGGGAGAGGGCAAGCTGCTTCACTCAGTGTACCAACTTGAATGTTAGTATCATTCAGAAACAACCTCACAGAAACACCCAGACATATCTGGACACGGCTTAGCACAGTCAAGTCAACACATAAAAATGACCATCATATTTAGGAAAAGCAGCATCAATTAGCCAACCACAGTAAAAAAGGAAGCTCCAAAAGCTACCATTCTTTTTAATTAGCCATACCAGGAATTGAAGGCTAAAAAAATGGTCAAGACTTCAAATGATTCTCCTCTGCAAAGACTCATTCCACTTCTCGTGCAAAAGAAGTCATGAAAAAGTAAAAATTTAATTTTATACATTTCCCAATCTAGTGGCCCTCAGTCCAAAGAAGGAGCCCTGTTAGCCAAGACCTAAGGAAATGCTATGCACTGACATGGGACAAACTGGAACAGCCATAGGATAGTTTGCTCAGTTATAAACAATCCTGGAAGCACTTAGCAAAGCAAGGCACAATTGATGTGACTGGTCATCAAACATCTGTATCAGGAAACATTGCTTTTCTTGGCAAAGGTTACCAGCTCATAGACAAATCAGGCATGAATTAACAGTGATCTTTCTGCCTGCCCTCCAAAAGGAGACATCACTGATTAGAAGCAAACATAACAACCATAAATGGAGCAAAACAGAGAAAAAAGCAGAACATCATAACCTAGGTGGCGAAAACCACCACCACAAGTGGTCAGAATTTATGAGGATGGGAGATTGGAAGATAAAGTTCTAGTGCTTGCCTGGATGTCAGAGGCACTGGGGGGCTTGAGATAAGGACTTCTAAGTGCTATGCAGTCATACTTCTCATGCCCAGGGAATGAATGCAGCTTCCAAAGAAACCAGCCACCAAGAGGAAGCCATGTGAGAGCTAAAGAACACTGTCCTCTGATAGCACTGCTAGACTAGGGCTCCTCCTGCATCCCCTAGGGTGGCTCTGTGAGGGCCTTACACACACTGTGCCTACTGAGCAACCCACTTCAGTGATGACCACGTGGTGACAATGATGATGGCTGATATGATTGCTTTTGTTGTTCTAATAGCTATCATTTATTATTTGGAAAATTCCAGAACTGAGAGCAAGAGATGGGGCCAGCCTCCCAAGCACACATCTTGGGGAAGTGAAAAGTTTTGGAAGTAGATACTACCTACTAGCTATAGGACTGTAATATAAGTTTACCATATTATTTGAGAATAGTCAGTTTTATTATAGAATCACAGAATAAAACTGAATGGATGAAACTCCTAAGAAGACCATATGAAATAACAATGCAGAAATGATAGCACATAACTTCCCAGGCTAGGTCTTAAAAGACGGTGCACTCTCCTGAAGTCCTTGATAGGAAGATAGCCGCTATGTCATGAGGACACTGGAGCAGCTGAAGAAACCCAGGGCTCCTGCCATCCACTGGCACCAACTTGCCAGCCATGTCAATAACACCTTGGAAATGGATCCTCCAGTCCCAGCAATGCTTTCAGATGACTGTAGCTCTCGGTGACATCATGACTATCACCTCATGAGGAACCCTGAGCCAGAATCACCCAGCCCAGCTGTTCCCAAATTCCCATAACCACAGAAACTGTGAGAGAGGGGGGGAAATTGTGAATTGTTATTTTAAGCTGCAAAGTTTTAGGGTAATTTGCTACACAGCGATGGATAACCAAAGCTAACGGAGACAGAACGCAAGTAGCTTATGAGCAAAACACATAAGATGTGTGAAATATAGATGATGAGTAAGCAAGTAGCTTGTGAGACACAGGAAGAATTTGCAAGAAATGCTAAGTATAGATAATAAGCTGGTGACCTATAAGACATGCTAAAGAGATGTAGAACAAATGGAATGTAAGACGAAAGAAGCAAGTCTGTTAGTTACAGAGAGAAAGTTATGGAGTGAATGAGTCATGGGCATGATACCTCTGGGCTGGAAGATTTGTCACCCTTAAATCAGCTACCCATTGCTTGACACTCATATTGTCTCATTTTGGCCCTTAGTGCTTTCTATATGAGAGATACAAGTAACAATCTTGGCTGGTAGGCAGGAAAATTGGCAAGCTATAGCCGTGGCCACCATGCTTGTTCTTGCCCCTGTGTTCCTGCTATTGGAGAGCAAATGTACCATGTTGGCCTGAGAGACCTTCTGAGTACTAGGCCTTTGTGCCCAAATCTCAAGTTCCTCATCAGCTGGGAGGAATGGATGGTGCTGCAGAGGGGAGGGGACACAGGAACCTAGTACAACCTGGGATTCAAGAGGATGATCCTTCCACCTGTGCACTCTTCTTACATGAGTTCACCCACTTTGTTTCTCTCCCATGGATTTAGCAAACTAAATTACAAGTACTTCAATTTGATCTGTGAGCCATTTTGTTCTGAAACCTTGGAAAGAACAATAGAATACTTATAGGCTGCCATCACACATGACAAAGACCTTTGGGAAGTCACTTCACTGCCGAGACTCAGCCTTCTCATTTAACATAAACTAGAGCTAAGGCTACACACTCACACTTGGCCATCATATAGAATAAACCCAAACCATGAGGAGGGAGGGCAGTGTGTCAGGCACAAGGTGGTGCTTCCGCCAGAGTTGTTCCTTCTGCCTTCATGTAACTGGCCCTATCTCTGACCTCAGCCACACCGTCAGTTAAAGGGTCTTGTGATACTCACCTTCCAGAGTTCCTATGAGCATTACCTACAGTCACATTTCTGAATGCACCTAGCATAGGTTAATGCCAGACAATGATCAATTCATTTAAAGTTTGTCTTCTTTCCCCTACAAATAATAATTTAAAAAACATAGCAGCTACCTTGGTAGTCTAATTTTTAAAAATGTGGGAAATCCCTCCATCTACCCCACCTCCACCCTCAGGTCAGCTCCCGCCCACTCCCCAGCCTCCCAACCCTTTGAAGGTTCAGTGCTTTGTTCTTTAAAGGAGAATTACAACTCATCCTAGAGGGAAAAAACCCTGATGACTTAAATTCACCCTAAGACACAAATGACTAACAATAGATCCTTGCTCAGAGAGAAAGATTTTATAGGGAGAGGGCGGAGAGAGTGAGAAGGCAAAGTTCAGAGCAAGGGCACTGGAGGTGAGAGAGGAGAAAGATGGCCAGGAGGAAGGCTTTTCCAAAGGCCATAACCCAGACCTGAGCCCTTTGGATCTGTCCAGAACAGCTGGAGGGCCCCTCCCTCAGAAATCCAGCCTCTTTGGAAGACATGCAGCCCTCCAGAATGCAGGGGCCAACCAGAGTAAATGGCGCACGCACCCTAGGAAAGGGAGCTCGATGAGGAGGAATCACCTCTGGAAGGAAGGGTCGTCCCCTCCTACTCCCTTAGGGCTTCTCCTTGGCTCTCAGGACTAGAGAAGAGGCTTGTGGGACCAAAAGTGGCCCTCCAGAGTGGGCTTCAAGGCAGTGGAGGGACATGGCACAACACAGGAGGATGCATATCAGAGAGAGTCAAAGGTTTGGATTTCACACTTTGGCTTATTGGGCTGTCCCTGCACAAATCACATAATGTCTCCATCAATCACTGGGGCCACAACCTGCAAAGCAGATTTACCTAGAAACTGGCAAAGATCAAGCCTTCCTACCCCTCCACCCCATGGTCCTGAGTACTGGGAGACCCATTGAGGGTGCTCTGGGGGGAGACAGAAGCATCCCTGTACAAGCATTGCTAGTTAACTGCCTAAACAAGTCTCAGGAGAGAGAGACCTGGCTTCCCAAGGTTGCAGTCATTCTGTAAGTATGTGATTCATTTTGTATCATTCTCAGTATTTGCTTTCATATCTAAGATCATGTTTGTAATTTTGTTTCCATTTTATTACAGCCCTCTCTTCCCACTTGTACTAGCTTCAGACCCCATCAAGCTTGGATCCACCCTAAAGAACCTCAGAGGGTGGCTACATGGATTAAAAGAAGTAGCCACAAAAATTAAAATAAAATAAGCCATTCACTCCCAGGAATCTAGAAACACATGCTTATTACGTCTGATGGGTGTCCCTGCAGCACCTGCCTACCCACGTGAGGTGGGGCTGGAGGGGAAAGACAGACCAGGAAGCCTCCCCCCCACCCAGACACAGACTGCAGAGCTGGCAGGCAGCCTTGTGCTCTCCAGCCAGGGCCCCCTGGTCAGACAGGGCCGGATGATGTAGTGACTTCATTCCATGGATAAACACCCAATTCAACTTGCCGGAGGCCCCCAGCCTCGGATTACTGTTGACACAAAGCAGATTCCCTTTCTCCAAACCACTGTTTATATTTTGGCCAAGTGTCCTACATAAATCTCAGATCCAACCACCAGACTCCCTGGCTGCTACAAAAATGACCAAGACCAACTAGAAAAATAGCCTAATAAGGAGTTTACAGCAAGAGTTGGGGTATCTCCATCTGAAAGGCCACCTTGAGGGCATAGCCCAGGACAACCCTATCCTGAGGCTCTCCAAAGCTGGAGGCCAGAACAGGGTTGGAAGCTGCTTCAGCTAGAATGAAGGTTGTTTTAAGGAACCACGTCTCAACCTGGAGACCAGGACTGTGACAAACAGATTCAATTTAAGCAAGGTCCGGAGAACATTCTCAATTCCCAGTTCAATAGTCCTAGGAAATATGAAGACTTGGTTCCAGTTCAGACTCGCTCTTTGATAGGGTTTTTTTCAAAAGAAAAATAGATGACAAACTTTGTAATAGCTATGTGGTTCCATAAATTAATATCAGGGTTTGGTTCCAAGCTCAGCGCAATTGTGTGGTAAATTGTGGTTTGGGGTTCATGGTCTGGCTGAGTTCCCTGGTTTGGAGGCCTCAGAGCCTGCAGAGCTGTGGCTTGACAGGGCCAAGAAGAAATCTCTTCCTTGCAGCAGGAGCTAACTTAACCCCTGAATCCATTCATCTTGACTATGCAAGGGGCTATGCAGACACACCCTAGCTATAGCTTTGATACATGGGCCTGTATTTCTTTTCTGCCATTGTCTTGCATAGCCTTGTCCAGAGTAGCTGTTCTTTTTAAAAAAAAAAAAAATTAAAAAGAATGAGAGTGATTTGAGGGGAATGAAGGAGGGGAGAAAGCATCTTTATGTTTAGATATTCTGGACTTGATTATAAATCCTAGAGCTTGTCTGCTCGGCAGGGACTTGTTTCTCTAGGCTCCCCTTTCTGCAGGATTAACTGACTACTGCCATCTAGTGGATTTGGAGGCCTTTGATCATCTAACTCCAAAGATACTGGGCGTTGATCTCAGGAAAAGATATACTTAATTAGGACAGCAGATCTTTGGGTGGCCTGTAGGTAGGATTATAGATCAATCACCCTGGGATATCTCCCTGAGCAAGTTCTCTTCTTTGACATAGATTCAAAGAGAAGAGAGAAAAAAAATTCAGTGCCTATGGGTCATCGACGTTCTGGAGCTTATTTGGCAATTGACTCAAAACTGCCGGTCTTACAAAAACTAGTGAGAAAGCTGTGAAAGCATCTTCATGGCTCTATTTCAGCTGTTCATGCAGGCTGATGCAGTGGCCAGTCTGGACCTGGGGTGTGACTGGGGAGAATGAAAGAAGCCCTCAGCTCAAAGCAGTAATCCGTCTCCCCCCTTAGCCATCCTCAAACAGACCCTGCCATTCTGTCCAGGTAGCCCCCAGGGGTCAGCCCCAGGCAATGGGTACAAACAGTCCTTCCCTGGAAGAGGGATGGGGACTGGACCCCAGAAATTCTGCTCTGGGGGAGTTTCTGATTGCCTGGTAGTTGTTTTAAAGACAGATGCATAAATGTTTGGGGATAGAGCATGTCAGAGAATTACAGATCTATAGTTTTCCGGGAGCTTAAGAAACAAATGAGATTAACTCTAAAAGGAATTAGCAAGTGTGCCTAAGTTAGTTTTTAAGATGGATAGGAAACTTGGTATGATCCAAAATATTTAAGTTGACAACTTCAAAAGAACACACACCAATTACCCAAGTTATTTGCATGAAGTCTGAAAAAAAATCTCTTTTTCAGTTAGTTGTTAGAGTTTCATCTTCTCCCAGATCACAGCCCAAACCCTTCCCCTGCTCATGAGGCCATGAGGCTTTATCCAAAGCTAGGAATGGACCCAAATCATGGCTCTCCCTACCCACCACTGCCTGAGGCTTCAGTTTCCCTGGAAAATGAAGGTGTGGGGGTTAATGACCCCTCAGAGCTCTTCCAGCTGAATTTGAATTTTTCAAGTTTATGAATTTTTATTTATGAGGTCTACTCAAGTTTTAGCTAAAGTGTGCTCCAAGTTGGGGGGCACCAAGCACAGAATCTTTAACCATCACCCAAAGGAGCATCTCATCCTGAAAGGGAGGCTGTTCCACTTGCATACCAACTCCAGCAACCACCAGGTGAGGCGTGTTGCAGCGATTTTTGTAGAGTGGGCCTCATGTTAAGACAGCCTACCTAGGCCTCAGCCTGCCTGGGATTCATTTTGTGACCTTAGTGAGTCATCCATTCACTCAGACTGGCTTTCCATACCTGAAAAAAAATCACAATAACACCCCTATCCTATCTCCCTCTTAAGGTAGTTGGGAGGGGAAAATAGTATAAACACAGGCAAGAAATACTTTCTTTGAAAGTTCGGTATGAATTTACCATACTGTTTTTGTGTTTAGGTTAGGTTAAATCTATTTAATATTATAAATCTCTTCCAGATGACACCCATCAAACAAACATCCAAACAGCCCTTGTCTGAAGGACTACAGACTTTGCTTTTGGAGGGAGGGGAGAAGCTTGGCCGTGGCTGCGATAAATCAGTCCCTCTAAACAACAGGGAGTCCCTGGACCTTCTTTGGTCTGTTTCTCCCAGTCCTTGGAGGCTGGTTGGCTGCAACTGGAGCTGGGAGGTACAGGTGGAAGACGGCCGAGGAGCCAGGAGCACAGTTGCTTTCAGTGGGTGGTAATGAGAAAAGACGGACCTCACATTTTCTCCTGAAAGATCTGATACTGCTTCTCCTCCTTCACCATAAACCTCCCATGAAAGTGCAGAGGACAGAAAAGCCTGAGACGTGATTCATAATTGTCAATAACATTTGTGTCGTTTTGATGCTCTAACTCTATTACGTTAATTGCTTTCCTCTCTACACTTTATTTTAAGGTGAACATTAATTGATTCCCAACTGTAATCACAATTATGGTGAGTTATCCTGATTAATGGAAGATGTGATTAATAGGTAGAAGGAGCAACTGTTTCTTCTTACCCAGGAAAAGATGATATATGTTATTATGGCTTCACTGTAGGCTATATTTTCCTCAGGAATTCAGAGCTAATGCACAGCTATCGATCACCAAATTCCATGTTTTTTTCTCTCCAGTTGGCTGGATGCAACTCCCATTTGGCCTCGACTGTTTCTCCTTGTCCATTGATGTACAGGTTTGCTTAAGGAATTCCTGTTCCAGAACCCCAGGGTTCCAGAGAGAAAAAAAAAAGAGTTGCTAGCCTCTTAGCTCTCAGTTCTGAACTCTGAATCCTGAATCCTAGTGCAGTTAAGATGTAAGGCACCAGACCCACTCACTTAGGGCTAGCCCCAGAAAGGGCATTGAAGTAGGCAGAGGAGGAAAATGTTAATCATTTGTGTACTGGAGTACCTGGCTTCATACCTGACACATGGTAGATATTCACCACACGTATCTGAAAGGGAGAGTGGGTAAATGAAGTTGATCTTCTTTTCCTGTTAGGAGCCTTAATAATCCCAGGGTTCTGGGTCCTAATTACCCTATTGTATTCTGGATTCCCCTTTGGCCCCAGCCTGGTTTTGAAGAGGATTCCCTTCTCCAAATCTCTTTCCTTATATCTGAGCTCCCCTGTCCGTCATCTGGCTCTCTTAGTGCCTTGATGCGGGGGAGGGGAGCTCAGAGATGCACCCACTGGCATGACAGCTGATGCTGAGGAATGAACTCTCCCCAGGAACCTTGCAACTGGAACCTTGCCTTCTCCTTGCCACTCCAAAAGAAGGCACTCCAGTCAAAAAATTCTTCCCAGCCTCATCTCCAGCGTCACCTCCTGCCAGCCTCTATCCCTTTTCAACACCAGTCACAAACATCCTATAAACTATGAGGCCAGGGGCATCTTCTGTACAAGACAAGTTTCAGCTGTTGGAAGGGACTAGAAGACTTGCCTTGAAGCAGCAATGCATGCCTAACACAGGGGTTGTTCTAATAGTATTTATTTAGGGTGGCTGAGGGCCTCCCATGGAGAAGTTCTGTGGCATATTTCCAGTTTGTGGCACTATCAGCTATTGGTAGTGTCCTAACTCCATACTCATGTTTGTTTTCCATAGTTTCTGTCATCCTCCTGGGGAGAGTCTGTTCATCCATCAGAATTCCATTTATTATCAGGTCTTTCCATCTTGGTGCCCTCCGTCCAGGAGGAATGTACTTCCCCACCCCAGGCCTGGGAGGACACCCAGCCACATCTCTATGTGACTCCACACTGCTCAGTAGCATCACAACTTTGTAGCCCTGACATTGGCTGTCCCCTGCAATGCCAGCCACACCCTAATGCACCTACCAAAGACAGCCAGCAGAGGAGAAGTGAGGGCTGAAGTCCAGTCCTACTCTGTATACCCAAGCCAATATTTCTGGCCTGGGATTAGATCCACCTGAAGGAAGGGAGCCCTTTTCTTCCCACAACAGCTCTTCCCTTAGCTGACCAAACCCCACACTAGTTGAGTCAGACCAGAGGTGCATGGCTTCCTGTAGAACCCAAAGACACTGATGTGTGCTCAGAGCAACCTGTTATGATATGACAGGCATGATTCTGTTGGTACGACCGTCTGGCCTGATCTTGGCTACCTTACATTTTTGTAAATAATCTGTCGCACTTAGAATTTTTGGAAAATTTGTTTGTAGACCTTAATGAAAATGTCATGGGGAAGAAGACAAAAAGTTTTGCATCTCACACACGGTCAGAAACAACCTCACTGATCTACATAGCCCACTGTATCCTCCCCAAGGTCTACTCCTGTGAGGGGCAACCAGGTCCTTGCCTCCTGGCCCAGCCCCTAGCAGCAGCACCTCCTGGCCCTTGTCCAATCTTCTTCTTCCTAGCCCCCCCCCCCATAAAGACCCCTCCTCCCTATACCCATCTTTCAATCCAAGTCCACATCACCTCCTACCTCAAACTTGCCAACTCTTCCATCATGGCTTGGCAAACAAGCTTTGGCCACTGGGGTCTCCCCTGGTTCCCCACTTAACTATTTATCTCCCCATGTACCACCCCTGGACTAACAATTACAAGTCAAAAAAATACCCTTCTGTTAAAATTATGAGTTATTCTACCTACCAAAACGTGGATTGCATGAGGGCGTGGGTTGTGCATCATTTAGCCTTTGTCTGCCTTGTCTGTCCCAGCTTCAAATGCCACATGTTGGCCATGTGACTTGGGTCACTTCACTTCTCTGAACATCAGTTTCTTCATCCATCAAAGAGAGGCAATAATCATGTCCACTTCAAGAGTGATTGCAAGGACTGGATGAGATGATGCATGTAAGCATTAGATGTTAGGTTTTATTATTATTGGATTATTATAGGTGTTAGTATCATGACCATTAAATTGGACTGTACTTCCCCCACAGCTGGCAGTTGTCTTCACACATGGGGTGGTATTAAGTTCATCCCTATCTTCCAACCACAATTAACCCACCAAAAGTATTCAAATGCCTTCTTGTGGAAAAAAAAAATCATGCCAGATACGCACTTATACATTAGACACAGGAACTGCTTTATCCAAATCCAGATCCCATATCTTGCCCACATGTGTCAATTTAGTCCCAGGCTCGTACATTCTAAGGATCTGTGGTTGCTGGGTCTTTCTTCAGCCTCAGGGCCTTGCTGCTCTTAATTGGTTCAGTTTCAAAATAGCTCAGGCCTTCCAGGCAGAGGAAGCTGGAGGCTAGGATCTGATGGACACCTAATAGATGTGTGTGGGCATGTGTATATGTAAATATTTAACCACCTCAGAAAGAACTGAGACTCCGAGAGATGTACATGTGCTGGAAAGATTATGTTACAAGTCGGGGCCTTCAGCAACAGCCTTGCTCTGAAGCTGCCTCAGAGACAGGAGGCACATTTTCAATTTGGTTCAGTTCAACAGACTTTTATTCAGCCTCTACTAAGTGTCCAGCATGGTGGCCTACAGTTCAATGGATACAAAATGTGTAGCCTGTCTTGTTACAATAATGCTGCATAACAAACGCCCATAGCACCTGAGATTTCTTCCTCAGCTATCTGGAGTCAGCCGGGCCCTATGCTCTGGGTGTTTCTTATCCTCTGCAGACAGATCGATTCCTCCAGGAAGGTTCTTTATTTGGGTCATGGCAGAGAGGACAGCCCAAGCCTAGTCTCACAAGCCTCTGCTTCACCCTGTCTTCTGAGTTCCTCTGGCCAAACCAGGTACATGGTCAAGCCCCAAGTTAAAGGTCAAGAAGATCTACTCCACTGACCTGAAAGCTAGAACACAGTCAAGGTCAACAGCTAAGGGCAGGAGTTGGGGGGGATGTATGTCACTGGTGAGGTGCTCATGGAGAGTGAATGTTTCTGCACAGTAATCCAATCTCCCAGGAGCTCTAATCATGATTCAGTGTAACTAGAACTTCAACTGAAACCTGAAAGTGAGATGAGGCTTTGCCTAAAAGAAGTGATTGAGCACAAATGTGATTGTCCTTGCTGTTGTGCGGGTTGCCTTTGGAGCAGGCAGGATGGGGAGGAAGCAGGAGGAGCACTCAGAGCTGGTGTTTTGATCCTTTTCAGGATCTCTAAGATGTGTCAACAGCAGACTCTGGTTACACCTCCAAGTTCTCAGGCAATGAGGTCGCTCTTTGAAGCTTTAGTTCTCATTGAAAGTGTTTGTCTTATCCTTTCCAATTGTAAAATAATTCTCTTTGATGGTCTTAATGGAGAATTTGTGGCCTGGGGTTCCTGAAAGTAAGTGGAAAGCGGAATAGAAGGTCTGTGGGGGTTTCATTAGGTTGTTAAAGGGCCAGTCACCAAAATGGGAAAGTTGTTCCAGCTTCCACCAAAAGGGCAAAGAGGAGTTCCAGAAACAAAAGCTCCATGTTGAATCTCAGAAAAAGGCCAGATGAGATCATTAACAAGATAGTTTCTGAATCCTTATAGAATAAAGTAGTGATGCCATTTGCTATGGCCATTTTCCACTTGAAATGTCTAAGCCAAATTATCCTATTTTCTTTTGGAAAGTCTGTAGATTTCAGCATGAAATGTGACAATGACTCCCTGAATACTCTTATAGCCAAGCTAAAAATATAGGTAATATAAAAATAGGGTCAGGTCTAATAATCAGTTATTTAGAAAATATCAGTTAACACCCCTCTGAAGGCCTGCCTCTGGTGATGTGTGTGTGTGTGTGTGTGTGTGTGTGTGTGTGTGTGTGAGGACGCTATCCTTGGCCCTCCCCACCCGATAGTTTTATCAGTTATTTGAATAAAAATAAAAATGAGAAAGCATACTAATCAAGTTTTGGGGTGATACTATACTGAGAGGATCATCTAAAATATCATGCATAAAACCCACACTCAGGGTTAAAAGTGATAGATGGAATTTAACAGAGTCACAAATCCCCCAAATTTAGGCCCTGAAATAGTGCAGTTTATGCAAGTCATCTGTCTTGACAACAGTTCAAGTGGAAAACACCTGGGGACCTCAGAAGGGCCTCAAGGTCAATATGACAGAAGGGTAATACAGCTGCCCAGGGAGCTGGCAAACCACAGAGGCTACATTCAGAGACTGTGGGCTGCAGGCCAGAGAGAGTCAAAGTCCCACTGGGCCTAGCATTGTTCCAGGCACTTCTGTCGACCCAGCAATGACTAGGGAGGACATGACTTTCTGCCCAGCTAGAAAGGCATCCTCCTCTTCTGACCTCTTTTCTGATTTTCCCTGATGAAAGTCTACCTTTATGCATAGAAGGCATAACTTTTGACTTAGCAAATAGACACTTTATGCATTCAATAAATATTTAGCTAGTACTTATATACCAGACATCCTGTTGAATGTTGGAGGTGGGTGGGAATCAAGATAAACTCCAGGAGAGCCTGGTAATACACACACACACACACACACACACACACTACAGCGTGAAATTGCTGGAATAATGGTGTTTGCAAAGTGCTGTGTTAACACAGCTTATCCCAGGCAAGAAGTACATTTTTTGAGCCACCAACAGAAGTTTGAGGTTTTAGAGGGAATCCATACTGAGATCATAGTCTGTTCAGAGGAAAAGACCAAAAGGAAGAGAAGTTTAGGAGGCAAGAAAGGTTGAGGGGCTGAGGAGGTGAAAACAATTTAAGAGTTTTCTTCAGCCTTCCTTAGAACCCCAGAAGACTCTGTGGAAGCCTCAAAAGGAAATAGAATCTGAGGAGTTCCATTCCAGCTCTAGTATGGGAGAATAATCTGACAATTACAGCTGCCAAGAATAAAATGAGCCGCCTTATCAAGCAGAGAGAGTCTCCTTCCTCATCACTGGGACTTTTAAACCAAAGTCTGGAGGAACATCCACCAGGAATGTACATGTAGCCACTTACTCATTCAATGGAATATTTATTGTGTACCTACTATATCCTCTCATCTGGTTCCAGAGAACTTTGGATTACAAAGGAAAAAAAGAAAAGACATGGCCCTGGATCTAAAGCGCTCAACAAAGCAAATGATTTTGTGCATGACTCTGTAAGCTGCTGTGGGAATTCGGAGGATTTTATGGAAGGAATTATACATTGGGGTGGGATACAGGACCAATGACCTCTATGGTCTCTTGTCTTCTATAATTTTTATGATTGTGTATAAACCATAATATCTTTCTGAAAAAAAATGTTCATCTAATCCAAGAATTCTTTTGGAGTTGAACTTTGGAATCCAGGCCTCCCATGCTTTAAGGGTTAGACCCAACAAAAGCCATTATAATGATGCTTTATATCAATGAACACCTCTCTCTTCTAATCTGCTGGAGGAACTTCCCCATCTATCATATCATTTAAACTTCACATCTAACCTGTACACAAGACCATGTTTAAATAGATAAGGACGTGGAAAAGCAGAAACAACAGATGGGACTCGCCTAAATCCCAATCGTTTGCAGCAGAGCTGGGTAGAACTCAGGTCTCCCAAGTCTCATTTACTGTTCCTGCCAACAGACCATAATGCATTTAGCCTTCTCCTTTGGTGGATTTTGTCCCGGAAAGTTTCTCTTTCCCTCTGTTTCCTCCCCTCCCCCCCTATTCTGTTATTGCAAGCCCAGAATCTGGCAGATGAATGACCTGGCTGGTCTCCCATGTTTCCCTCTGAAATGTAGAACCCGGCATCCTTTACATTTAGAA
Organism: Marmota marmota marmota; assembly: GCF_001458135.2. Taxonomy (NCBI): domain Eukaryota; kingdom Metazoa; phylum Chordata; class Mammalia; order Rodentia; family Sciuridae; genus Marmota; species Marmota marmota. The sequence continues at coordinate 11,601,690 of NW_026000242.1, forward strand.
TTCCAAACACAGTCACTGCTGTGTCAGAAAAATATTAACTGTTTGAGCAGTGGACCTTGCCACCAGCCCTGGAGAATGATAAGCACAGACAGAGAAAGAAAGCATTCCCTGCCTTAGCTCAGCTCTAAGGGAAGATGCATGACTGAGTTCAGGTGGCAATGCTGTTTTCAAAAAATAAATAAAGGAATTCAGAAGCCTGTGCTAAGAGCATTAGCTTTAAGGGGAAACAGCCTTCTCCAAGAGACCAATACATGTGTGCTCTGGCTTATTTATTTGGCTTTCGTTTGAGGTTGCAGTGGTAACCAGTGGGCAGGTCCTGAAGCCAGGGCTTCTGCAAATGCAGGGCCATTTGGGATGCCGGCAGTTCTGTTGTCATTTTATATCCTTTAGAGTGAATCACACTGACAGCCTGACAAGGCTGTTGGGAGATGGCACAAGGCACCTGTTCCGACAGTCATCCCATCAGACTGAGTAGCTTGCTCTCTCTTCACAAAGGGTTAGGCAGGGTAGGGAGGGGAGAGGACAGGGATGTGGGAAGGCGCACAGCTGCACCATCTGCTGAGGGTGTCCCATGGCCAAGCACCCTGTAGTACCTCCTAAGGTGTCCTGAGCTGCTCTCCAGGCTGGTTTGGAAGTCTCAGTCCTGATCAATTGTGTGATTCATGTGATTTACTTCCAGAAACACCAGAGAGATAACACAAGAAAATCTCCAGACTTTCATCCATGAAATTGGGATTTTAAGGAAATCTCATGAAAGGAATTTTCTATTTTGGACCATGGCAGGATCATTGGAAGATAATACATTCTTACACTCACTTCAACCTCACTTACATACACACACACACACACACACACACACAGATACACACACACACTCATGTGCACAAGCACCTCCTAATCCCCTTATCTTGTTTTATTTTACTTAAAATTTTGGAGTCACTTATTCGCACATTATCTGTATCCCTGATAGGGAAAATTAGCTCCCTGAGGTCAAGGACTTTGTCTGTCGTCCATTGCTGCAGCCCGGGTCCATAAAACAATGACAGGCACATAGTTAGCTTTCATTAAATAACTGTTCCTTCACTTGTGACCTGAAGTCCTATTATTGGAGGTTTATTAACTTAGTTTTTAAAGACTTCAAAGTTATTAAAATGCAAACATCCGTAGAATAGCACTTTAAGCCTTAATAATAGTTCTTAGCTAATAAATTTTGAGAACAGGAGACTGCCATGACATTATGAATCACAGATAGTTTCTAGAATTATGTTTGAGAGGAAAAGCATTATAAGGGAGGAGGACCTAAAACAAGAGGGTGAGAAACAGGAGCAGACAATGAATAAGGGCTGAGATGAGCCCTCTTGATTATTTGCCTCAGTCGGTCCTGCCTAGGATCATGATTGATTCCCCAGCCTTCCTAAATCCAGCATCATCAAATTCTATGTCAGCTGTGCCAGAGGGACCCTGTCCTCTCCACTCTCACTGCTGATTCCATTGTGGTACAAGACCCCATCACTTGCTTTCCCCGTTTTACCCATGTTGCTTGTTCCTTCCAGTCAACTTTCTTAAGTATCACTTTGTTCTTACTACCATGAGATAGTCATAAGGACTGCTTATCAACATTTCTGTTTCCCTATTTACAGGCATATGATAGCCATGTGTATGTCTAGTTCTGTCCAGTGAATTGTGAGCAGAAGTGAAAGGACATCATTTCTGGGACTGAACATTTTATTGCTGATTCAAGACCTTCTGGAGCTCTTTATGGTGCAGTGATTAGTCTGAGTCTCAGATTAGTCTGAGTCTCTGAGTGACCAAGATGAACAGACACCCCAGTGAACCCACAATGGATACAGAGTAAGATATTAGCCTTTGTTGTTCAAGGCCCTAATAATTGGGAGGTGTTTATTACTGCAGCATAACAGATTATCCTGACTAATGTATCTTGCATATACTAGACTCTACAATGTTTCTCATTACCCATTCTCATATGTTTTATAATACATGGGCTGTGGTTTAACAGGACTGGGTCTTAAGGCTTAGGGCAAGCTATGCAATTGCTTAAGTCTCCTTGTTTGTTAAATTGGAATAATGCTTTGGTTGATGAAATGAAATAGCACAGGTATTGTGCCTGGCCTGTAGTAGCCATTCAAAAAATGTGTTCAATATTTGGGTTCCCTCACCTCTTCCTCTTTGTTATACTCACAAACATATATTCCTAACACTGCCCCTCACCTAGCCCACCTGACCCGCCTCCCACTACTCTCCCTCACAACTGATGTCCGATGGTATCAAAAGCAGAGATTCTCGCCAGGTACTGTGGTGCATGCCTGTAATCCCAGCAGCTCTGGAGGTTGAGGCAGGAGGATCGTGAGTTCAAAGCCAGCCTCAGCAACTTATTGAGATCCTAAGCAACTTAGCTAGACCCTGTTTACTGAATAAAATATAAAAAGGGGTGGGGATGTGACTCAGTGGTTAAGCACCCCTGGGTTAAATCCCTGGTACCAAAAAAAAAAAAAAAAAAAAAANTGATTTAACTGTTCTAAGATGAAGGTGTGGCACATGCACTTAATAAAGTACTGAGTTCCAGATAAAAAGCAGAGATTCCCCACCCTGGCTTTATATCTGGAACTCAGTACTTTATTAAGTGCATGTGCCACACCTTCATCTTAGAACAGTTAAATCACTCTGTAGGGCCCAGCTTTGGTTTTTTGAGAAAGCACCTCTGGTGATTTAAATCTGCAGCCAAAATGAAGAACTCTAATCTAGGAGCATAATGCAATGCTATGAGTGTAGATTCTGTAGCCAGTTGTTTCCTGCCCTGCTGAACTATATAGCTGTGAGCTGTTTTCTCTGCCTCCATTTCCCTGTTTGGACATGGGAATGAGAATAATGAAGCACCTAGCCCACAAAGCCTTCTTGAAGCATAGCAGAAGAGTGGGTAGCATCTGCCATGTCTGGGTCATGGTCAATTCTCAATGCATGGGATTGCTCTTTTCCTCGGACTGTGCTCATCTCTGTCAGGCCCTCCTCCTCCTCGAGCCCTCTCCTTCTCACCACCAGCCCAGAGCTTTCCTCTATAACTCCTTCACAGGTCTCCTTTCTCCTGTTGTACAGGGAGCATGTACCATGATTTGTCCGGGAGGATACAAGGTGCTGCTCTTCAACCTTCTAACCCCATCTCCTGCGGAGGAAGTGGTGCTCTCCCGGTATGCCTTTTCCCCTCTATCCCTTACCGACAGCCCGAGCAGGGCTGTGCACAAGCACCATTTGCTAATTGATTGGTGACTATTGGATTCAAAGCACATCAACACCTTTAACACCCAGTCGTGTTCTCAGAACTGGCTCCCCATCAGGAAACTAGGCAGGGGTTAAATACAACACAGAGGAGAACAGAGGGTAACCCTCCTCTCCTCAAACCCCCCACCCAATCAGAGGAGAGAATCAAAGTTTAATTTGTTCATTCGGACTCATGGTACCGCTCCAAAGAAAGAGTGCTGCTGGGAGGATGTCATTTCTCCTTCTTCCTGATCTCTTGAGGTGAACTGAGGAACATGTCAACCAGTAGTGGACCCTCCTGGCTTTGGCCCAGGTGACCTGAGGTCCACTCTGGAAATCAGAGCCCTACTTGTTCCATCCTGAAGGCCCTTCACATAGGGAAGGAGAGACCATGGAAACATGTAACAATTTTTGAACAATTAGGTTGGGTCTCTGAGCCTACCAAACTAGTATCTGTTTTCACTGCCTCTTTTTCTTCCATAAGAGTGGGGGACAGTGACTAGTGGTTGGGCTATTGAGACCAAGAAAGAAATTTTTGGATTTCTATGATTCCTGCCAGTTACTTACACTCCATCCAGGGTCCTCAATAAATTAGAGGAAGAAGGAGAAAGGGAATTCATCCTCACACTTCCTGTGCCCCAGCTCCAGGCTCTGAGGGCTGTATATAGTTATTCACCTGAATGTATTTGTCACAGTTTTGTGGAGTGGCTAAAACTGTCCCATTCCACAGATGAGGAAGCAGTTCCAGACAGGTGAAATTTGAGTAGCTCAGAACCAAGTCGGGCATTCATGCATGTAGTGAGCTCCTCATCCTCTTGTAACATGTAAAGCTCGTCATGATGATGGCAGGGCTGGAGGGAGAAGGGTGGGACAGGAGAGATTTAGAGCTTACCCAGTGTGAAGGTATTAAAAATACACACAGGGTCTGTTTTAGTCAGGTAGGGTAAGACAGAAGACACGGAAGTGACTGTTGTGGAGAAAGAAGTTCTTTATTATTATTTTAATTGTACACATTTATAGGGCATGGTGTGATAATTCAACATGTGTATACAAGGTGTAATCATCAAATCAAGGTACTTGACATTTTCATCTCCTTAAACGTTTATTTTTTTTAAATTTCTGATTAATATATAAAGAAGTTTATTCTCACAGATTGATATAAACAGGAGGCATGACACACCATGCAGTGTCCCTTGGGAAGGACCAGAGATGGTCAGTGGGCAGAAAAGGGAGAGGACAGAGCCCACAGCCGTTATTGAAGTTTTTACGAGAAGGAATGATAAAGGAAGCTGTGCTCACAGGGCGGTCATTTGCTACTTCTAGGGATTAGCTACTCTTAGAGGGTCAGTATCCCTAGGATCAATGTCCCATATTCCAGACCACGAAGAACACAGAAAATAAGATGAACACAGTATATGACAGTGAAATATGTAGGTGAAAACAATTGGAGAAATAAAATGTGATTAAATCCTATGACTCAAACTACAAAGGACGGAGACGTTTGCCTAAAAATCTAAAAATAGCAATAAGGGAGCCCAGAGAGCCAATGTATCCACCAGGGCTGGGCAGCAGAAAGCAAGCAGCATCCTCAGGGAGAAGCCATGCTTTGGTTAAAACCCAAGGACAGAGAGAGGAGTCCTGACAAGCAGGAAGTTAGGACTGCGTGATGGCTCCAGAGTGAACAAGGGAAAGGGTGGGAAAGACCCAGGGTCAGAAGGCAGCGCCCAGAGCCTGGAGAGGAGGCCTGAGGCAGTAGAGGGAGGGTTGCAGGGGCTGAGGAAACAAGGGGTGATGATCAGGGCCAGATGGACCGGCCCTGCACATGGACCCATCTGAGGTTCCAGGTGGTTCCAGAAGCTAGCATCCAGCTGTATCTGTAGTCCATGCTCCTGATTTTTTTCCACATTCTTTATTACAGTTGTGCATTATAGTTGTACATGATGGTGGGATTTGTTGTTACATATTCATACATGCCCACAATACATGCCCATGATGTGGATGCTATGTGGCTTTGAAGTTCTTGTACTTTTTAATGAGAACTCTGACTAAATTAGCTGTTGAATGGATTTTTAAAAATTTTTTTTGACTTGTCCCCAAAAGAATTACCAAAGCTCATGGTGCCTTAGAGATTCAAGGCTTTGTCAATATAAATAGAGAAGCCTGGAACCTTTGGGGGGAATTGCCTTTGACTCCTCCCCATATAGAGAAAGCTTGAGCTGACTCCCTGGTGCCTCCTAGTGGAGTCCCCATGCCTATATTTCTCTGGGTGTTTGTTTTCAAATCTGTCATTGTTTTCACAGTTGAGGTGAGCACTCAGGACATCAAGACACAGGAGGCTGAAGAAGTGGACATACAAGGTAATTGATCTGAGATCACTTAAGACATCTAGGTCCAAAACTCAAGGAGGTCTCAGATGGCCACAGCTTAGGAGGGGCTTCCCCCCCACATCTTCTTCTTAGCTGGAGGGACCCAGTCATTGCTCAGTTTTCTCAGTCCTGCCAAGTAAATAAGGATCCTGAAGCTTGGACTCTTCCCAGATTTGGAATCTTTCCTCTCTGAGCTTCTTTCTGTCCATGTTGCATGGCCTCCATGCTAGTGCTGACCTTGACCCTATTTCCCCTCCACACCCCATCCCACACTTCCCACCTCATACTTGCCCCACCTGGCTGCCCCAGAATGTTTTACTCACTCACCCTTAAATGTAGAACACTTCCCATGTACCAGCTGCTGTACTTCACACAGACAGCCCCTGATTTCCTACATGCCAGCCTTCAATCCACCCAGAATCAGGAAGGATCCCAACATGCAAACACAAGGACCAAAGTGGGTGCTGGATGTGTTGCAGGAGAGAAGAGTCCAATTTGATCCCTGGCTGGCCGGAGCTTGCAGGTTGTAGAGCAGACGAGCCTTCGCAAGTTGTCATTCTGCAAGATGAGCTGAGCACTGGAAGGGACACTGCTAGGAGGTGTGTTCAGAAGTGAGAAGAGCGGAGTTAAAAACCCAGACACTGCTGTGTAACACTCTGTCTGGTTTGGGGTAAGTTACTTATTCCTCAGGGAGCTCCAGCTCATCTGACATAAGATGAGAATAATGAACTACGCCTCAATTTTGATGTGGAACCCAAATGAACTATGTCTGTAACAGTGCTTCATAAACTATAAAGAGGAATGAAAATTGTTAGTTATCAGCAAGTAATAATAACTATGTAATTATCTAGAGATTAAAAGCCAACCATGCCCCAAAACCTCACTCCTGAAGGTTTGGCCGTGGTTCCTCATGTTCTCCAAATCTCTGAAACCAAATCTTGTAGCTGCTGAGAACTCTGTACACATGCCTCTGGAGGAGCTGCTCTTAACCACACCCTCTTCCAGTTTCTCCTACGCTGGAGTAATTCTCAGACAGCAGGGAGGGCACAGCCACTGGTCTGCTCTCAACAGGGCCTCTCAACCCCACAGTGAGGCTTTCAGCAGAGGGCCCCGTCCCAGCCCACAGAGCTGAGTGCCGGTTTGGATAATGACCTGCACAGCTGTGCAGCGGCAGATATTTCCCCAATTATGATGGCATTAGGGAAAGTTATTGGAAGGGACTTTTTTCCCACCGTTGGGTAGTAAATGCTTTGCTAATTTGCCTGATGATCCATTTATGATGGTTGCTGGCTGATCCTCTTCCACAATCTACCTTGAATGGCCTGTCTGTTGGAAAGGCCAGTCTTCTCCAATGAACCAACTTTATTTTATTATGGCTTATTATTGTATTTTGCTGAGGGAGTGCCTGCAAATGAGAAAGTGGCCTGCAAAACTCTCTCATCATAGGCATAATCACTGCCAAAGCGCTTGGAAAGAAAGAAAAACAAATAGTAATCTTTGCTAATTGAAACAGTAAAATAGGTGCAGTACAGAATAATTCTATGTAGAATTTTAACACACACATTCACATATACAAAAACACACACATTCACAAAGTACACACACACAAATAGAGTATTGCTCTATGAATCATAAACATGGAGGACATCTCCCCTTTCCCGCTCACTCCTCCGTCTCCCACAGCTCCTTATTTTGTGTGTGTTTGAAGCTTAGTGCTTTGGTATTAATTATTTTTTCAGATTTTTTTTGGCAGGATTATTCTATAATTAAATACATTTCCCTTGGGGGGGAATTTTCTTTACTTGTTTACATTTCGTGTGCTCCCGTCACAGAATGAGATGTGAAAGGAAGGTTTTGTTTGCATTTGGCTCTGCAATTGCTCCCCTCCTTCTTTTTCTACCCACCACCCCTGCTCAGGTTCCCCCAGCCTCTGGCCATAGACATAAAACACAAACAACTCCACAATTCTCAGAATAATTTTGTTCCACATGGAATGAATTAGGGGGAAGAATTGCCGTACACAAGAGAAGCCAACTGGTGAGTAAATGAGCAAATCATTACGTATTTAATCTTTTTTCTCTTGTAAAGATAACCTAACTGCTGGCTTCTGTTGGCTCTACCTTCTTCACCTCATCAGAAATACCATGGGCAAAGGTAAAGAAGGCAGATAAAGCTTTATGGAAAGCTTTCTGGCTGATTCAGTGCTCCTAAGAAGCAGAGGTAGTGTGATAAGTAGACAAACAGAAACTTGGAGCCAGGCAATTTGGGTTCAAGTCCTAATTTTTTTTAATTTTATATTTTTATTTATTTATTACATACATGACAATAGTGGAATGCATTACATTCATAATTATCCATTCACAGCACAATTTTTCGTAACTCTGTATATAAAGTATGTTCACACTAAATTATGCCATTATACACGAGCTCTCTTTTTTTTGCATTGTAATTCTTAGTATACCTTTATACCACAATTTATCATATCTCTGTATATATAAGGTATGTTGACGCCAAATTCACATCTTCATACATGTATTTTGTATAATGATGACCATCACTTCCCACCATCCTTGCTATTCCCTTTCGCCCTCCCTTTCCCTCCCACCCCTATTCCCTATCTAGAAGTAATCTTCCTCCCATGCTCTCCCTCCATACCCCAATTTTAGTCACCCTCTTTATATCAGAGAAAACATTTGGCATTTGTTTTGGGGGGATTGGCTAACTTCACTTAGCATAATCTTCTCTAATGCCATCCATTTCCCTGCAAGTGCCATGATCTCATTCTTTTTTAGTGCTGAGTAATATTCCATTGTGTATAAATGCCACATTTTTTAAAATCCATTTATCCATAGTAAGGATTTCCAAGGAAGAGTAAGCCCATTCAAACCTCTCTCTCCAGTTGATTGTAGCTAAAAGCTCTGGACAAAGCAAAAAAAAAAAAAAAAAAAAGTAAAAGAACTGAAGGCCCTAAAAATTAACAAAAGCAAGCAGATTGTGAAGATGTGTTAATACCTGGAGCAGCAAGCCACATGGGGATGATTCCTGGGGCTCTCTCCCCATTTTTTTCTGAAAGCATTGTCCCAAAGGGGGGCCCCACACCTGGACCATAACCATTGGTGGTGCTAAACTTGAATTGACACACCATTTTTTTTGCCAGAGGAACTGGTAAAAACAGGTGCTGTAGGCTCTAGGGAGTGGGGGAAATATTGGAGAAGACAGAGTTGGAGAAGAAAATCTCCTAATTTTATGAACAAAACACACAAGTCCAAAAGGTCCCCTGAGCTGCTCATGCCTGGAGCAGATCCAAAGCAGGATAGCGAAAGTTTTGAAAAACTGAACTACGACATGGATCACTACTCAGAATAGGTAAGACAGAACTTTCAATCTGAATCTACCTGGTTCATACTAAAACAAACCGAAACAAAAATCAGGATTCTCTAGAGGACTCTAACAGAATCCTGTTAAATGGGCACCATAGCATTTGTACTACCCAAAATGCAATCCAAAATTACTTGACACACAAAGAAGGAGGAAAACTTGAGCAAATATCAATGGAAAAGACAATTATAAGACGGTAACTCAGAAATGATCCAGATGTTAGAACTATCAAAGACTTTAACAGCTAATTTTTTAAAAATTTCTTCAGTATATAATTTTTTTTCTTTTTTATTAGTTCATTAAAATTATACACAGTAGTGAAGTTCATTGTTATGTATTTGTACATGAACACAATATCACAATATAATCTGGTCATTTTTCTTCCCCACTGGCCCCCTTTTTGCTATCCCCCTCTTTCCCAGGTCCCCTTCCTCTATTCGATTGGTCTTCTTTCTATTTTTGTGAGATTCCTCCACTTTTTTCCCTTTTTTTCTCTTTAGCTTCCACATATGAGAACACATATGACCCTTGACTTCATGAGTTTGGCTTATTTTGTATAACAATGCTCTCAAATTCCATTTTTTCTACAAATGGCATAATTTTATTCCTTTTTATTATGGCTAAACAAAACTCCATTGTGTTATACATTTTTTAAAAAATATTTATTTTTTAGTTTTTTAGATGGACACAATATTTTGTTTTTATGTGGTGCTGAGAATCGAACCCAGTGCCTCACGCATACTAGGCGAGCACGTTACCACTTGAGCCACATCCCCAGTCCCACATTTTTTTTTATCCATTCATCCATTGACAAACACCTAGGCTGCTTCCATAATTTTTTTTTTTGTATGTTGTGCTCCTACAAACATGGGTACGAATGTATCACTATAGTATGCTGATTTCAGTTCTTTGGGATAAATACCACGGTGTGGGATAGCTGGATCAAATGGTCGTTCCATTCCTAGTCTTTTGAGGATCCACCATACTGATTTCCATAGTGGTTGTACTAATTTACAGTCTCACCAACAGTATAAATGTGTTCCCTTTTCTCCACATCCTCTCCAGCATTTATTAATCTTTGTATTCTTGATGATTGCCATTGTGACTGGTTGGAGATAAAATTTCAGTGTAGTTTTGATCTGCATTTCCTAATTACTAAGGATGTTGATCATTTTTTCATATATTCATTGTATTCATTTGTATTTCTTTATTTGATAAATGTCTGTTTAGTTCATTTGCCCATTTATTAATGATTGAGTGGTTTTGTTTGTTTGCTTATAAGTTTTTGAGTTCTTTATTATTCTGGATATAAATCCTCTGTCAGAAGAGTAGGTAGCAAATACTTTCTACCATTCTGTAGCTTCTCTCTTCAACCTCTTAATTGTTTCTTTTGCTATGCAGAAGCTTTTTAATTTGATGCCGTCTCATTTATTAACTCTTGGTATTAATTCCGAGTTTTAGGAGTCCTGTTGATGAAGTCATTGCCTGTGCCTATATGCTGAAGCATTGACCCTACATTTTCATCTGTCAAAATTTCTCATTCCTAGGTCTTTGATCCATTTTGAGTTTTGAGTCTTTGATCCACTTTTGTGAATAAGACAAGAGTAAGACAAGGGGAATTAGTTTCATTCTTCTACATATGGATATCCAGTTTCCAGCACCCTTTGTTAAAAAGGCTATCTTTTCCCCAACATATGTTTTTGGCACCTTTGTCAAGGATCAGATGACTGTATCTTTGTGAGTTTGTCTCTTTGTCTTCTATTTGATCCCACTGGTCTATGTGTCTGTTTTTATGCCTGTGCCATGTAGTTTTTGTTACTATATTCTGTAGTACAATTTGAAGTATTTTGATCCTCCAGAATGGCTCCTTTTTGTTCAGATTGCTTTGGCTATTCTGGGTCTTTTATTTTTCCAAATGAGTTTTAGAGCTGTTTTTTTTGCTAGTTCTTTGAATAATGTCATTGGAATCTTGATAGAGATTGTATTGAATATGTACATCATAAAGCAACTGTAGTAACTATCTTGTGTGAGGTAAAGGCAAAATAATGGTAAGAAAAAAGTTCTCAGCAGAGAAATAGAAATTATACAAAAATCACATGGAAATTTTACATTGGAAATTTTAAAAATTACCAGGTAGCCCCAGTAAGGCTTAAAGATAGAGCATCAAAAATATTCTAATATAATGAACAAAAAGAATTTTTTAAACAAACAAAAAAGGATAGAGTATGAGAAGCTGTGAGACAATATGAAATAGACATTTGTGTCCCTTGAGGAAAGGAGAAGAATGTTTGAAGAAATTATGACTGAAAACTCAGTGGATAAACAAAAATGTATAGATTCACAAATCTTAACAAGTCTAAAATAGGATAAACTCAAGGAAAAGCATGCCCAGATACCTGATATTCAAACTATTGAAAACTAAAGATAAAGAAAAAACACTGAAATCAGGTAGAGAAACCACACATTAAATATAGAACAGTGATTTGGAATATTGTAGAATAGCAGCCACCACAGAGGCTAGAAGATAATACAGAAGTGCTTTTAAAACAATAAAAGAAAAGAAATGTCAACCCAGAATTCTATATCCAGCAAAAATATTTTATAAATGAAGGTGAAATCAAGAGATTCTCAGATAAAAGGAAAACAGATAATTTATAACCAGAAGACCTGCTCTAAAAGAAATGTTAAAGGAAGTCTGAAGTGAAAGTACACCAGAGAGAAACTCATATTTTCAGGAAATGGTAACATCTGCATAAATATAAGACTAGATTTGTCCTCTTGAGACCTCTAAAACATGGTGCCTATTGAAAGCAAAACTTACAACATCATTTGGTGAAGTTTTCAATGTGTGTGAAGGTGAGATATTCAATGACTAAAGGGAGGATGCCGAGATCAGTGTGTTTCTGAGTTTCTCCATCTTGCTTAAAGTGATAAAATTTTAATTCTAACTAGAATGTAAAAAGTCAGGTATATATATATATATATTACTCCTTAGAACAACCATGAAAAATAAACCAAAGAGAAATAGCTCAAAGAGCCATTAGACAAATTAAAACAAAATACAAAAAAAATTTTTTTTCAAATGATCCAAAAAAAGTAACAAAAGAGGTAACAAAAAATAGAAGGGACAAACAAGATAAATAATAAAATGATAGACTTAAATTCTATCATATCAATAATTATATTAATATAAGCAGTTTAAACATACCAATTGAAAGAGATTGTAATATTAGATTGTCTTTTAAAGTCTGCCTTTACTATGTACCTATAAGAAGTTGGAAACTTATTTAATTTTTCTGATCCATACTTTCTTCATCAGTTACAGGGGAATAATAATATCTACCATATGTGGCTGTTATATAGATAAAACTAGGTATTGTCAGTTAAATAACTAATGAATAAATAACAAGTGCTCAATACATTTTATCAATTATCTATTAATGACTATTAACAGCTACTAAGTTCACTTGCATTAGTTCAGGACCACTATATTTTCAGATCTACATTCTTTTGTTTTGGAGAAAAATATTCATGGGAAGATATAATCACTAAAGAATAAGGCTGTATCTTCCCCAAAAGCTTGGTTTCTATTATGTCACTCAGAATGTGACACAGAATTACTATATATTTTATCTTATTCTATCTCTATTTGTCAGTAATATTTTTAGCATTATGAATTGGTAAATTATATACTTAAGACTTTATTTAATCTGTAGGTCACATTGTCCATCAACTCTAAACATTTATTTGAACCAGCCTCATTGATTCCTGCTTACTGTAATATAGCAATCTGTTTTGCTTCCCATAAACATATTTGAATTTCACAATATTGAATGTCAAAGCAAGGACTCAGACCCCTCAAGATCTGCCCTTGCTGATTTATATAATTAAGGAATCTACTAATGTGCACAGATCCGCCAGCAGAAGGTATAACACTGATTCACTCCCTTTGTGGAGAAGGTAGACTGCTGGGATTCTGGCCAGAGCAGAGACAGAGACATAGAGACTGGCTGTACATTTAAGAAGCAGAATCACCAAAGTGCCAGAGAGGGCATGGACCTTGAGATCCATCAGCCGTTGTCAACTTTCCTCAATGAATATTGTTCCAGGAGTAAAAACTACAGAGAAGTTCATCTTAACAAATATATATTGAGAATTAAGCATGTGCAGAGCACAGAGCGAGGGGCAGGCATAGGGAGGAGAATCAACAGGACCGCCATCCTCAGATGCCTGAGAGTCCAATGGAAGAGACAGCTGGTCAACAGATCACTTCAGGCTAATGTGGACATTGCTCTATTCATGCCCTCTGGAGACCTTGAAACCCAGGGACCAGATTCCCAAAAAACTCAGAGATCAGGTTTGGAGAATCCCCACTCTAAGAACCTACTCTGATTTTCTTCAGTCAACATCTTACACACAGGGAGGTCTGGGAGTTGATTTTTCCTGGTGTTGTTTGCAGTGTCGCTTACCATTTATGTCGCCTGTCATAGGAGCCATTATAATATTTGCTTAAGTATTTAAATCAAGCCCTTTACTTAAAGCCAGTGGTTGCTGAGCTTTAATTAAAGCATATTTGCATACATTAATATCACCCAGCTTCCCCACATTTTAACTGCATTTTTGCATTCAAAACATGACATTTCAATAACAATAGTTGTCAGTGCCTGGGCTCTTATTTATGCCACAATTACAGGTCCTGTTAATTACAGCCCAGGCTGGTTTTTCTAGTTCCTTCTGACAGAGCTTGTGCACAGCCACTGCTTATAGTCTTTCTGTGTGTGCATTTCAGTCTTTAAGGAGCAGCTCCACCATGCTACAAAGGATTTACAGATGCCCGGCTCCTTTATTTCCAGCCCAGCTGACATTCTGGACATCACAAGCCAAGAGGAGCAAATATGGCTTTTATATCAGTCTATTGGGCCTGGCAGCTTCTGGGCTAAAATTCCGAAGCTGAAGGAGGATTTGGGTCGTATAAAGCTGGGGATCAACATGAACTCTGATTCAGGTTGGAATCTTCTCTGAATTGAAGTGATCAAAAGAAAGAAAGTAATTTTAGTAGACTCTGAATGCTGTGAGTTGCAGATGAAGGAATAGTAGGGAAGTTTCCATCTAAGTGTTGCCCAGCGTTACTGGGAGCTGCTGGTTAGTGGATGTCAATAGAGAATTGGAGGCTCAGCACCATGGAGGGTTTGGTCACCAGAATTCCTGCTCCGGCTTCAGGTTTGGTCAAGGTCACCTACCCCTAGGCGAGCTGAGTTGCTTACTTTCTCTTCTCTTGTACAAGCTCTGTTAGGACATTAACCACTTGTTATTATTTTCCTCTCTCTCTCTCTCACTTTCCAACTAGATTGTGAATTCCTGAGGGAGAGGAGCATAATTTGTTTATCTCCCCATTGCCTAACACACATGGACCCTCAATAAACATTTCTGGGGAAAAAAATGAGAAACCATAATACACAACCTGCAGGGTCTGAACTGGACGCAACAATCAAGCGAGGCCCTGGCTGTGGAGAGGCCAAGACTGAAAGCTATACCACACCTGGCAGAGAGATGCCTGTTCTCTCCAGTGGACTAACCAGGCAGCCAGTGCAGATGTTTCAGAGCCCGCAGGGCACACATGACCCTACTCTGCCCCAGCAGCCTCGCCAATCAGACCCTGAACTTGCCCTCCCGGTGACTCCTGTGGAAATGTTCCGAAATCAGGAAAACAAGTGGCTTATGGTGTCCCAAAACTGCAGAGACAGCCAAGACGGGGTGGGGGTGGGGGGTGGTTCTTCCAAAACATCCCTCTGTGGCCACAGTGGATTTCTGAACCCCATGCTGAAGCCAGAGGAGTGAAAACTCTGCCTGAGCCTGACATTTCCAAACGCTGAGGCTGGAACAATAAACAGTGTGCTCAGCAGGCAGAGAAAGCCTGATTTGGGTTTCTCATGTTTCTATCCAAATACCCTCTGCAAGCCTAGCCACAGACCTTCTCTAAGGCTGCTACAGAGTGCTGAAGCTGTCCCTGACCTCTGGGAGCCACAGCAAAGATCCCTGGGCCTGACAACAAGGTGACAGTAAATATTCCCTGTGGAACAGAGAACAACAAAAGACACTCTGAGCCAGAAAACCACTTAGAACCAGATTGGAACGAGCCCCAAGGAGGAGGGATGAGTGGCCAGGTGCTGAGAGAAAGAATGTGGTATTTGAGCTCACAGTGCTGGGAAGGGAGGCTTGGACCAGCCCCATTTTAGCAGCCACTTTTAAGCCCTGTCTGTATACTGTCTTCTTTACAAGCTTTTTCTGTCTCTTTGAATATCAGATCACTTCACCAAAGATATGTTGAACACAGATTACGTGCCAAATACTATGCTGGCTTCTGGAGATAGGAAGATGAATTAGACTCATGTTCTGATGTATAAGAGTTTGCCATCCTTCCAGAAGAAGCAAATAGCTAATATTGTCATGGAGTGGTGAGTGATAATTTTAGGCTGTATAAGGTTCTAAAGAAGCAGTGGGGAGGACCACTAGCCTAGCCTGGGCATGCAGGGAAGTCTTCTTGGAGGAGAAGGCATCTCAACAGAGTTTGGAAATAAATGATTCCTATCCAGATGAATAGAGGTGGACAATGGATTTCAAGCAGCACAACCATCACAAGCAAAGGCCTGAGTGTGTAAGAGCTCTAGGTGTGTGTGAGAAGCTGGAAGTTCAAGGTAACTAGATGTGTTGTACAAGGCAGAATCAGTAGAGGTGAGGCTGGAGGAACTGGCAGAGGCCAGATTGGGAGGGTCTCATAGAGCCCTTTATGCCAAGAGGAGGAGCTTGGAATTTCTGCTATAGAAAATGAGAAGCTTTTGAACAGGTTTAAGTATGAAAATGCCCTGAGGAGATTGACTGCAGAAAGATCACTGGGTTGCAGCCCAGTAGAGAAGATATGATTAGAAGACACTTCCGGAGGAAAGAGACCAGCTAGGAGGCCATCACTGTGAGCCAGGAGAGAGCTCAACAGGCAGTGAGGGTCTGGAGAGCAGGGAGGACTGGGAGAGATGCTGAGAAGACAGCTTGACCAGACTGGGCTTGAAGGGGAAAAGGAGGAGCTAAGAGCAACCTGGAGATTGCTGATTTGGTGAACTATGGGAAGGGTAATGCACTGACTGAGATAATAGTGATGTGTTATGAGCAATATTATATTACTATATGATAATTACCATCACATAATTATTCTATAATAATACCAGACACTATTGTGAGTGCTTTTCATGGGATATTTTATTTAACTTTTACGACAACCCTGTATGATGGGGACTATCGCTTCATTTTATGAATGAGAAGAATAAGACACAAAGAATGCTAAGTAACTGGCCGAAGGTCACACAACTACTAGATGGTGACCCTGAGCCTCTGAACCCCAGGCAGTCAGGTTCTGGCTGTAACAGAGTGACTATAATCTTGACCACGACGTTGTGAGGCCTCCTAGGACATAGGTGTTGTTAAAGGTAGCCCACATGGTGTCTGGCACAGTCTTGGGAGTCTGTCTTGGTTTGAGTTCCTCCAGAAAATGGTTGATTTGAGAGGTGTTCCCCAAAACATCAGCAGAGGAGAAGAGGAGTGAGATAGGAGATTGAGGGAAATGGAAAAAGAGTGAGGTAATGTACAGGTCACAGCTGTGACAACCGAGACTTAATCCTCCCTGAGAGCTACAGGATCAGCATAGAACATGTGTCTCAGTGTTGTCCTGCCTGGGGGCTGAGGAAGCTGGGGTCCCCATCTGCTCATTCTCCCACATTTCCATCCAGTTGCAATGGCAAACTCAGTGCACTCTGGTGACCAGACAAAGACAACAGTAAAGGTGTCCCAGGAGCTGGCAGAAGCCTCTCTGGAATGCAAGTAAGTGTACCAGGGGACCTGGGTAGGGATTTAACCTCATCTGAAACAAAAACCCCAGTATCTCTGGAATGTACCTCTCTCTGCTCAGCAGAAAACACAGCTACTTTTATAGATCTAAGCAACAGAGAGCAGAGTGATCATTAAAAATAAAAGAAAAAAGTAGCCTCTTGGAATGTCCAGAGCTGCCAACTCTAGATTAAGTTCCTTGTTGTGCTGGTGACCATGGGACATAGAAGAAGGAGAAGGAGAGGGATAAAAGGAAAAGAATAAAAATGAGAAGAGGAAGGAAGAAGAGGAATAAAAAGGGGGAAAATGCTTAGAGGATCTTTTCACCTTTCAGTGTTCCAAAAACATGCAGAAGGAAAGCTATCCAACCTGAGTTTTAGAGGGTTCTCTAAATAAGGGCACTGCTGGTGGCCTGTGACCCACTTGAACAAGGTCTACTCTGGGCATGTGGGGAGAGTGGTTGCCTTCTCTATGAATCCACAGCCCACAATTCCATCAGCAAGTTTTCCCACAAAGCCTCACCCTGCACACAACCATGTAGACGTCACTCAGTATCCCAGCTCCAATAACATCCCAATTTCAGTCTGAATTCCCATAAATATCTCTAAAGCCAAAATGCAAGCAGTATTGTAGTCCAAGTTCAAGAAAATGACCATGCTGCCTCCTTCCTGGAGATTGGTGCAGAAACAATGGAGAGACTGCAGTAGAGTCAAATGTTAATTACAGTCTAAAAGGTAATTAAGGCTTAGAGGGATTAGAGGAAGTGCTTTATTACAAGATCTTCCCATTGAAATATAATGTACAGTTCAAAATGTGGACTCTATGTTCAAAACCATACAAAATTATCTGCCAAAGAAATGTAAGGATAGTCAAGGTGGACTGATCAGATGCAGAAGAATCAGAGATACCCCTTTAATAGAAGGGTAACTTGTAGATACAGAGGCAGGAGTTAAACTTCTTCAAGGCCACTGCCATCACCACCAGGTCATCAGATGAGCTGTTTGCAGGGTTGCTCATTTCAGACACTGAAATTTGGCTGGTGTCTCTACCCCAAATTTCCAATAGATTCTCTTATAAACACTAAAAGAAGGTTTATCTGAGAACAACCTAAGCAATACAACAGAATGTATCACACTAGGTTTCTTAAATGATTACTTTTAAGCGTGAATATTTGTATGAGTTCCAGTTAAGTAGTGAAGATGAAGTTTCAAGCCAGGTCTGTTGGACACCCAAGTTCATTGTTTTCACTATACCCTCCCCCTCCCTGAGTTGAGTGAAATGAAAGGACATCTGCTGTCTGAGGGATAACAGATACAAAGGAGATACAAAGAGGTGAGTTGGGGCACAGAGAAGGGAGCTCTAATGCTGCAAGGTGCTAGGGGGTGGGGAGTAAGGACCAGGGAGCCTGGGACAAAATGCCACTCCTTGCTGCCCTCTTCACCCCCACAGATGACTCATTTGGGAGATTTAGGTTTGACACTACCTCTTATCTTGTATTTTCCTCCTTGTATGGACTGAATTGTGTCCCTCCACTTTCACAAAGTCATTTGCGAAAGCCCTGATCCTCAATGTGACTATACTAGAGATGGAAGCTAAAGAGGCTAAAGTTAAATGAGGTTTGGATTAGGCCAGGGCTCTTAACCTTATAAGACAAGAGAGACACACCAGGGCTGCAGGTCACTGGACAAAGGCCATGTAAGGGTACAACAAGAGGGAAGCTGTCTGCATTCCAAGGAGAGGTCTCACCAGAAGCCACACCTGCTGACACTTTGTAGACTTCCAGCCTCCAGAAATATGATAAATAAATTTCTTTGGTTTAAACCACTCAGTGTGTGGACTTTGTTATGGCAGCCTGAGCAAACTAATATGCACTGTCCATATTCCCCCTCGCTATATCCCCCAGTGATGAACTCAGCTGCATCCTATTCCCTCATGTCTAAAATGAAGGGCTGTAGACCCTGTCTAAGTCACTTCTGAGTCAGGCATTCCAGGAACCTGTCATAAATTCTTCCACTTGAGTGGGAGAGAATATCTGGGCACAAACTGAATGGAAAAGGCTCTAACTAGTGGATTCTTCCGAGTATTAAAGCACTGCTTATCATTTCCAGGATTTTATTTTTTCATTCACTGCATATTTACTGAGCAGTTATTAAGTGCTGGGAATAGTATTAGGTTGCTAACCCTCTAGTACGATGCCTCCCTATTTTACTCCTAGGCCAAATCAAATGCTCATATAAACTTCTGTTCACATCCTTTGTCTCTTGATCTCTTTCTTACTTATGTTCTCTCGGTGGAACTTCAGAATCAGACACCTGGATCTGTGACCTAATTGTTTTGCTTAAAAGTCAACACATGATTCTTAGCCTGTTGGCCTTTCCAAGCCTCAAATGAAAAAAAGGGATGTGGGAAAGATTGCTATGTGAATCCTATAGGCAGTCTCCCTTCCAGCCCAGGTGGGCTCTGACTTTCCTTGAACAAAATGTACAGAGCTGGAATACCTAGCCCCCTTGAAGCTAGATGTGATCATGCGAATTTCTGGCCAGCAAGATGGAAAAAAAAAAAAAAAAAAAAACATTTTGCACAACTTCCAAAGAGGCTGCTTCAAAAGAGCTAATTTGGGTGGGAAGTGAGCCTTTCGCCTTTCCCCCTTCTTCCCTCCTGCCCAGGACACAGGTGTCCATAACTGCAGCCATTTTGAACCATAAGGTGACCAAGAGGACAAAACAACTGCGCCGAGGATGACAGAGCAGGATGAAGGAGCTACTCTGAGTTCCTGATGCCTCCTAGGAGGCTCCAGGCCCACCTGGGCTGCCCTGCTGGGCTTCTTTCACATGAGAGAATGAACCTCATATGTTTTAGCCACAGTTTTGGGGGGCCTTATATTATAAATTTCACCTATCAGACGTAGAAGATAGTATTTCATGGAATTTTTGTCAGGATGAAATCAGATAATACAGGTAAAAATCTTGATCCATTCTGATTCATGGGAAGTACTCAAAAAGCCCATGGTTATTAATAGTCCAATGTTTCTCTGATTCACTGAAGAAGGAAGAGGGATGATTGATGGTCAGATCTATCCTTTTCCAGGAGCTTACCTCTCAGTCATAGAGTGACTCCAGTGCCTCAGTATCTCGAGAGTTCTGCCCCAGGATAGTTCCCAGAGGCTTACCTTGGCCTGCTAATCCAGAATTTCTGCTCATCCCATGCCCCCCTCAACACCACTGGCATTTGTCCACATCACCTCCCCCGGCCTGCCTCCCAGTAGACAGTAATTTAGCGATCTCTGATTTGAGAGGTTTTTTTTGTTGTTGTTGTTGTTTTTGTTTTTTTAAAATGAAAGCTAGTTCCCAACACATAATAGACACCTGCTGCTTCTGTGAGGAAGGCGCAGGTGCAGGAGTGTGGCACCTTCAGGTCCGCATGGGTGCCCTGGCTCTCCAGGAAGGCTCTCTGCTCCTTTTCAACTCCTGATTTTCTCTGTGTGCTACATAAGGGCACAGCTGGCTTTTCAGTATTTTCTTTTTTAAAGAGGTGAGGTCTGTTTCCCCTTAAATCCTACCTGTTCTTTCATGCCTGGCCTCTAGAGGTCTTCCCAGACCCCAGAGTCTGCCCCTTCACGTTCCTTGTCCTGGCTCCAGGGATAGGCCCTTCCGGCTCAGTTCCTCCTGTCCCTAGAGATGCCCTGGGGTGTTGTGCAGTGTAGGATTCTTCAGACCCCTCGTCTGCTCTACTCACTTCTCATGGCAGCATTAAAATACATCCACAAATTCTCACCCCTTCAGAGAGTGGAGCCCATCTCTCTTGCCCTGGAGTGTGGGTTGTAATTAGTGATTTGCTTCTAATGAATAGAATGTGGTGGCACACACAGAGGGTGAATTCTGACACTAGTCCTTAAAGGCAAGGTGGCATCTTTTCCTCCTCTGAGGCCTCTTGCCAACACACAGCAAGGAACCAGGTTTGCCAACAATGGCAGGGGTCACCTCCTAGAGAAGGAAAGAAATTTAAGAGCAGGGTTTTTCTGATGCTAAATCTTAAGCCTTTTTCCATCTGATCCTCCAGCCCAGGTCAAGTCCCCAGTTAACTGTAGCCCCAGCTGGCATCTTGCCGGCAGCCCCATGAGAGACTGACTGTACCAGAACCACTCACTGAGCAGCTCTGGGATTCCTGACCCTCGAAAGCTGTGGGAGGCAATAAAATCTTTATTGTTTGGAGCCACTGAGGTTTAGGGTTGCACCTCGGATAACTCACAATCTCCTGGAGGACCATTTTGTGGCATCTTTCACAAAGACTTGCACAGGGTTGGTCTCCTGATAGGCATATGTTAAGTAATCATCAGCCAGTCGTCTTGACTGGGAAGGACTGCCAAGGACATGGGACAACTTAAGAAAGGCTGAAAACTGGACTTCTAGTGTGGCAAGGAGAATATAAAATGGTGAACTAAAAACACAACACAATGTAGTGCTTATATTTGTTTCTTATGGCTACTCTGGAAGCCAGAAGTTGAAAATCCATTTCACTGACATAAAGTCAAGATGTGAGCAGAGCTGGGACTCAGAGATGAGTCCATTTCCTTGCTTTTCAAGTTGCTAGAGCTGCATTTCTTATACTCCTTGGCTTGTGGATGCTTCCTCCATCTTCAAATCTCTGCTACTGCCTGTACATCGTCTCTTCTTATATAAAGACCTCTATGATTACATCTTTTCCATACATTTTTTCCATCTGGATAATCATCTCGGGATCTATAACTTAATCACCTCTGCAAAGTCCCTTTTTCTATATATGGTAACACTGATGGGTCCTGGGAATTGAGATGTAGAGACATTTGAGGGGCCATCATTGAGCCTACTACAAGCAGAAAAGCCCCACTTCTAGGATCAGACAGATTTAAATCCAAATGTTCTGATTAACTATTGTGTGATGCTGAACAAATAACATTAAACTAAACCCAGGGGTTTTTTTAATCTCCATAACAAAGACAATAAAATGTATGAAACGAATCTATATATAAAAGCACCTGGCACTCAGTGGTTTCTAAATAAATGTTAATTTTTCTCTTTCTTCTTTTTATTAAGTAGCTAGAAAGAAACACACCCAGGCTGGGAAGGAAGACTTGTAACTTGTTTTATATGACACTCATGGTTCACAAGACAGTTTTATGTCTATTATCTAATTTGACTATTATCTCCATTTCACCAAATGAAGACATTAAGAAGTTAAATTATTTTTTTGTTTCAAAATCACTCTGCTATTTTGTGCCAGAACTGAGTTCCCGATGCTAAATCCTAAACATTTCCTTTGCTATTATCACGTGCATTCTGGTAGTTTCTGCCCAAATCAAAACCGCTACCAAACAAACCAAGTGCAATGAGAGAAAAGCAAAATTATATGTTGTCACAGGCAGGTGCAGGGCTGGTGCCCAAAAAAAGCTTTAAGAGGACACAGACGAGAAGCAATGGCAGGGGGAGAATGCTCCCTGGAGGAGGCCTGGAAGGCTTTTAGGGGGCAGGAAGAGGATGAGTCCTGCCTTCACCTTGGTATAGTCCATTCTGATTCTCTTCGCCTCACAAAGGTGCAGAAAAGCAATGCTGAATCTTTGGTAATGAGTAACTCAGATATGGCTGATCAGTTGGCTTATCTGCTAAGACACCATCTTAGGAGTCGAAGGCCAACCCAGGGCAATTCAGGGAAGGAGTAGCATGGCATCACACAGTGGTACGGCCTAGAGTTTTTTCCTTGGTCATCTGTCAGGATGGAGCCAGACTCAGAAGGTGGGAAAGCTGCTCTGCTGGTGGCCGAGGTTCACACTAGATGGTCGAGGAGGAGAAGCCAGTCACTGCCTAGGGTGTGGAATAATCAAATCAAATCAATGATATCACATCACACATAGCTCTTTCAATTTGCAAAACACTTTAATCTTCATTTCCTCCCTTGACCTCACAAAATTATGCTCACTTTACAGAAGAAGGAATGGACACCATGAAAGAGCTATTATCGGTTGAACATTGAATATGTGCTAATGACTGGGCCAGGAGCTTTCTGAACTGTGTAAATGGAAGCCTCCAGCTCTCTCTGTGAGGTAGGTAGGTTTTCTCACCTCCAGATGGAGGAGCTTCAGCTCAGAGAGTTTAAGTGGCCTGCCATCAGGTGTCAGATCAGAACTCAAATGCAGCAAGGCAAGGTACTTACCAGCAAAGGGTTTTCAATGAGAACGCCGGCACCTGGCACTCAGCTACTCTGCCAGCAGCACTGTGGCCACCATTACTGTTCTTAGAAAGGCTCTGACCCAGCCCCATCCAAGAATCACTGCTCCGCAGGCTTGCCACTGGGGCCAACTCTTGGCTCTGGAGTTAGATGAAGTCATTGCTGGCTCTGAGCCCTTCCCCATTAAAGAGTACCCATGGGGGAAATGAACGGACCGAGTTCCTACCGGTCATCACAGAGCAGTGTAAACTCCTGTCAGAAGGATCATCCCACAGGAAGGTGGGGAGGGGCATTCCACCCAGCTGCCAGAGGACCTGTTGGCCTCCTCGTATGATGTATAGCGTCTGACTTTACCAAAGGAGCCTCATAGGGACTGGGGAGTGACTTCTACCCCCTGACGCCAACCCAGCAGAGAACATGATGGCTACCTCTCTACTGTGGCTAGAGCTGCCTTTGGAGCTTCCTCTGGGATCCTGGGAGTCCACGGATGAAACATAAGTAAAACCACCAGAGCTTACTTTCCGCCACAAACAGACTCAGAAGCAACAGAGATCAGGGACAGAAGGCAGAAGTGGCCCCAGTGAAGCCAATTCAACTCTGACCAGCAGGGATCACACCTGAGCAGCCAAAGGGTGAAGGTTGGCTAGCCAGATGGCAAATGTTTGCTGAAGGACAGGCCCCATGTGGCCAACACATGAGAGAGGACAAAGGAAGAAAGAATGGGCAGTCTGCTAAGAGGAGGTGAGGCCGATGGGGCCAGCACCCAAGGAGCATCCAAAGAGTAAAGGAGACAGGGAGCAAGCCTCCTGGATGGACAGAGGAGGACCACGGTGGTCTACACTACAAATTGTGCCTCTCGAGCCCTGGGAGCAATGTCACCCAGGGTCCTTCCTGGCTGGCAGGGGGAGGATATACCACTTCCCCAGGATTCCACCTGGATTTCAGTCAGTCTTATAGGAGTTGAATCAGCCCTGGGTCACCCCCTGGGACTTGGGCCCTTGCTAGACACCAAGCCAATTTCTGGCCTATCCCAGCCAAAGAACCTGAGAGGACCCCTTCCATGGCCATTTTTTATTCTTTCCCTCTGGTGGAATCAAAGGCCGCTCTTCAGCAATGGAGAGCAAGGGGTGAATGTCAAACAGGGGCCTTGGGTGTCTTTGTGGAATCTTAGCGTCTGACCACAATGCATATTTAAGAAAAAAATTCTTGGATAAAATATAGAAGATTAAGTCAAACTTCCAGAGGTTCTGTGATAGTTGGGGACTCTGTGACAACTGACTCCATTTTTTTCTTGGCATCTGGGTGTTCTCACAGCAGGAAGACAGACCTAAACCTCCCTTCAATAGGCGCCAAATGGGAACAGGATTCCAATAGTTTCCAGATGCCTCTTGGGACAATGTTTTCCCCTTCTGGCTAATTTCTATTTCAATGTAAGGAAAT
This sequence comes from Marmota marmota marmota, assembly GCF_001458135.2. Lineage (NCBI taxonomy): Eukaryota > Metazoa > Chordata > Mammalia > Rodentia > Sciuridae > Marmota > Marmota marmota. Next base: position 11,626,223 of record NW_026000242.1, read on the forward strand.
TGTTCCCTCTTGTCTGCTTTCCCATTAAGTTTAATTTTGAAAAGAACCCTTTAAAATATTGAGTTGAAATTGTTTTCTTGGCTTGGGAAAAGAGCCCTAACCATTGAGGGGCAGGGGAGAGGGGTGGCCTGTGCCACCCTGACCCCCGAGTTTCCTTGGAGGACAGTGGAAGCATATTCTATGCCCTGAGCCAAGGGGACAAGCCCTGGAGCAGAGCTCTATGTGGGGTGGAGGGACAAGGCAGGTCTGTCTGGAGACGGGTAGAGGGACCAACCCAAGGACTGAGACATGAGTTTCAAGGTATAGGAAAACCCAAAGATTTCTTCTTGTCCTGTGTCTCCAGAGAAGATGGGAATTCTCCGGCTGCTGTTTAGGGCCCCAGCTGTCCTACAATAGGGAATCCCAGTTCCTGAAGGATGATACTTGGTCCCTACCCAGACTCTGCCCCAGGGCAGAAATAATCAAATCTTGCCCTCCACCAACCACACTGACTGGGTGACCTTGGGCAGATTGCTTAATTTCTTTATGCCTCCCTTTCCTCCTCTGTAAAATGAGGCTAATGATGCCCGCCCCAGAGGTTTGGGGAGGATAAGTAGAGTGTATGAGTGCCTGCAGAATGGCCAGAGAAGGGCTTGTCACATGGGACTTCCGTAGAGGTCCCTTCCTTACTTGCTTCATTAGTGCAACACCCAGAGAGAGGGACAAAGCCCAGCCTCAGAGCAGCTGCTGGGCCAGCCCTCATGCTACCTGAGCATCGCAGCAGAGGGGACATGATCCACAGGAAAGGATAGAGCCCCAAACCTTAAAACAAGGACAACCTGGACAGATGCTGAACATTTGCTGGGCTCTCACTGGGCACAGAGCCCCTGGGAGCAATGCAAGGAGGCACCGATAGGCATTCACACTGACTTAGCATAGTATAAATCTCAAGGCACCTTCAGCCATATCAGCAGCATTAGCCTAATCCCATTCTTTAGAATAGATAGAGGAGGTATGTGTTTTATCTTTCTCATTTTATAGAAAAAAAAAACGCAAGGTTTCAGCACTTTATGCATCTCTGAGATCCCAGAAATAGTAAGATACAGTGTTGGGGTTCAATCTCACTTCTTACTGCCCCCAATCTAGTCACCGCCCACTGTGTCTTTAATGAGCATCTTTCTGCCAAGGCTGCACCTGAGGCAGAGGAGGAAGAGAAAAGAACCCATCCAAGGTTAACCACAGCCTCTGGGTTGGGTGCTGACCCCTCTGGAGGGACTTGTTAATTTCATGCTATTTTGACCCCTTCAATTAGCTGCTGGACAGAGCCAGGCCCAGGGGAGATGGACAGCAAGGTTTAATGGAAATGGGGATGCTGGTGACGATATGAACAATGTGAATTATGGTCTCAATTTGCACAGAGCCTGATGGATTTGCAATAATTTCAAACCAGGTCAAGTGTCTGTGTCTCCTCTTTTGCTGATCTCACACAAAGTCTCTCCATTTGTCAGGCTCACACTATCTGAGTAGCTGCCACCCCCTTTTCCTCCCTGCATTAGGGATGTTCTCTGCAGTTTCCTTCCTGCTGTGCTCTGTCCTGAGGGCACCTCTGCAGCTGGGCCCAGAGGGACTGATGATGCTACTATATAGGATCTTGGGAATTCTAAAGCATCCACAGAATTAGTGCAGTGAGATGAAGACCAAGACAGCCACAGGTCCAAGGGCCTACTCCTGTGGTAGTTTCTAAGACAGGGAGGCAGCATGAATTTGCATCTTAATGTTTTGTCTATGTAGATGTAATATGGTATTAGTTAATGATTTGGGGGTATAGTTGGTTCCTCCTGGTAGTGGAAACTAGGACACACAGGCCTTGAGCATATACCAGAATTTTCTCCAAGCCAAGCCAGAAATAACTGACACAGTCTATAGTTTGCAAACATTCCCCCACACTTAAAAGAAATCATGATATCTTCTAATTTCCTAGACCCCAGCAACTGGAGCCTTTGATCATGAGAATGCCTGGAGGGTGGAGGAGTTGGGTAGAGACAGTGGCAGATTCTGATAGAACTGCAGCTGTCTATGATCTTGTATGTCTAGCCTGGTTAAAGTGATGGAGGGAACCACTTGGGTCATCTGGTCAGCCCCTACTTGGTTTGCAGTTCTGCCCCACAATTTCCAGAGCATGTGGCCATTTGACTTGGTTTGAATGCCTTCATGGCTAGAAAATGAGTACTTTATGGGGAAATGAGTGACTCTTGCCACCTTCAGGCAGCTTTAATTGTTCAAATGCTTTTCCTTCTATTAAGAGAAAAAGTAACTCTTCCTACAGCTTCCTCACTTTCTATTGCCTAACCAAAGGCAAATGATACCTAAGAAAGCATTTACTATTGATTTTATTTTGATGTGCTTGGCTCGAGAACCTTATGACAGGCTACTCTCTCCTTCCAAGAGGTCCTTCCAACAGTACACAGTAAGGGAAAAAACAGTTAAACTAGCATTTGGAAGATCTAGGTTCTGGTCCTACCTATACATGTGGCACCTTGGGGAGATCTGTTTTTGTCTCTGTCCTTCACTCTTTATTTCTAGTATGAATTAATCTAGATAAATTGCTAGGTAACCCCCCAATTCTTGGATATAAACCCACTATGTCCTAGGCTCTAGAATATACCATGTGTAATAGAGGAGACTTTTAATAAAACTATTATTACTATCATTTTATTGAACACTTACTATATGCTAGGCACTGTCCTAAACACATTACATCCATTATCTCCTCCTTTCTCACCTTTCTACTATAAGTTATGATCTCCATCTTACAGATGAAAAAACAGAATCCAGAGAAACTAAATAGCTAAAGATGATGTAACTGGTAATTGGTAGAGAGGCACTTGAGTTCAAGTCTGTTTTGGCCCTAAAATAAACTTTTAAGAATTATGCAAAGATCCCATCCCAGGCTCCAGGACCCTAAAATCAAATTGGGAGGGAAAAAAAACCCTGAAACACTAGGATAATAATGCAAAACAGCAAAGGAGGTGCTATTTATGCTGTGCAGATGACAAAAGTTTGACCTTAAGAGAGGACAGAAAGTGGTGTGGGCCATGTGAATGTAGGATGGCATCTTGGAGTAAGCCTTGGAGGACAGGGAGACTGGGGCAGGAAAGAAGATGTATTTAGAGAGCAGTGAGCAGAGCAGAGAGACCAGAACAGGGATGTAGAATTGGAAGGGAAAAAGCCTAGAGACGATGCTTAGAGACATGTTGTGAAGGACCTTCCTCATGGTCCATGTGGAAGGAGGACTTTCCAGCTGGGAAGAGCACAGCAGGATTGCATTGTGGGGTACAGTGCACAGAGCCCCTGCCCAGTTGCAAGACCTTACCCCTGGACAGTCAGCACAGCCTGAGCAGGCGCTGCAGTTCAGTCTGTGCCCCAGAGTGTGGAGAATGAGTGAATAAAGAGATTGTTTTAGTTAGCTTTTCTGCTGCTGTGACTAAAGGATGCCCCCAGAACCACTGTAAAGGAGGAAAGGTTTATTTAGAGGTTCACGGTTTCAGAAGCCAGCTCCATTCCTCAGGGCTCAAGGTGAGGCAGAACATCGTGGCAGAAGGGTGTAGCATAGGGAAGCGGTTCACATGATATCAGGAAGCAGAGAGAGAGAGAGACTCCACTCTCCAGATACAAATGCATACCCCATAGCCACGTCCCCAGTGAACCACTTCCTCCAGCCACACCCCACCTGCCTCTAGTTACCACTCAGTTAATCCCATCAGGGATCAATCCGCTGATTAGGTTAAGTTTATGATCCAATCACTTCTTCTCTAAACCTTGCATTGTCTCACACATAAGCTCTTGGGGGACCCCACATCTAAACCATAACAGATATCCAGTAACACTCCCCATCTTCTGGGTGACAGCATGTTAGGCGAGAGAAATAGTAGAGGACAGTGGGGACAGAAAGTGGAAGGGCATGTCCCAGCCAAGCCCTGAGCCTTGGAGAGACCATGGCCATGAAGAGGTCTGGATGCCCACAGGTAAGGTCAAGAATGCACCTTGGGGCCAAACGTTCTCAGGCCAGGCAGCTAGGGACACTGCTTCGCAAAGCATCATGATCCAGCTGGGCCTTGGGCAGGCTCTGTAAGAGCTGGGAGCCCCACCTCCACCTCCCATGGGAGCTAACTTGTTATTAGCCAGGCCAACATGAGCTTCTGTCCAGCTACTGAAAGGGCAAGGCTGGAGGGAGGGGGAGCTGTTCCCTCCAGTTCTCCTCAGCAGGGGCTGAGGGCAGCAGGGGCTGAGGGCAGCAGGGGCGGGCTGAACCGCAGGTGTGGCCAGCTGCTCTGGTCAGCCTCGGTTGACCCAAACAGGAAATGTCATCCATTGGCTCCAGAACATGGCTCTGACCCAGAGGCTGGCAAACTCCACGTTCTCTCTGTCCAGCCCGCCCAACAGAACCGTGCATTATGGAACAAAAGCAGCTGACGTGTTCACTATGGGAACAGAACAAGGAGGACCTGGGAGGTGGGGAGGAGAGTCACAGGACCTAAGCCCCAGCCCAGCAACAAAGCACTGTGGAAAGGGAGCCTGAAAGTCATTCCTGGGATGGAGTCTGAAAATCACTGTTAACTTTCTGACCAAAAGAGTCCAGTGAAACTTCTGGAAATGGTTTGCTCAACACTTTACAATTACAAACGTCTTTCGCTAACATTATTTCATTTGGTTCCATCACAGCCCTTTGAAGTAGATTAAACAGAGTTTACTCTACATTTTTTTGCATGAGAAAAATGGAGGATCAGAAAGGGCTGTGTCTTACTCAAGGTCACACAGCTCCAGAGTAATCATGTGGGGATTCAACCAAGGGCTTCTCTCTTCATGGCCCTTGTTCCCCTATTAAACTAAGTTAATACTCTATAGTGACTGTTGGATTTGGAGGAGGTAAGACAAATCCTAAAACTAAGAACTTCCCCTGGTTGCTTTGAGGGTATACTGTCCTTGTGTGAGCCAATCTCCAGTACCAAAAGAAAAAAAAAATTCAGAGTGGGTCAATGCCTTATATCCCAGAAAGAAAGAGACTCAGATCTAAAAGGGAACTGAGAGCCACTAAGAGAACTGAATGGGTGGGGTATGGTGTACATCTGTATTAACATTCATTATTTATTCTTCCACTCATTCTACAAATGTTTCTGAAAGTAAGACACTCTGCCTGCAGAGGGACATGATGGAAAACACAGATGACATGGCTCCTGCCCTCAGAGAATTTTAATTCTAGTAAAAAGTATAGAAAATAATTAAACAGCAACAAGTCCCCTGCATTCTGCTAAGTACAATGAAGCAAGGATATGAAGGACCAAGGTCAATACTTGGAGCAGGAGGGATGTTCTTTAAGAAGACCTCTGTGAGGAGGTCTCATGGGAAAGGTGGAAGAAACCCTAGAGCATCATTCCTAGGGGATCATCTTGTGCAGCTGGCCACACCCATAAGTGGAAGAATCTGTGGAGTATTAAACGAAACCAGATTCTCTGGAACAAGCAGGATGGGTTTGCGGTACCCAGCGAAGCGGAAGAGAGTAAAGACAGATCCCAACAGAGCACCACGTGAGCCCAGGGAAGGAGTTGGATTTACTCTCAACACTGTGAAGCATTCATGCAGGTACAAGGCATGATCTAATATAGACATATTTAAAATGGCCATTTGTATTGCTCTTTGGGGAATGATGGGAGCAACATCAAAAGGGGAAGCCCTCAGTGGAAGGGTATTTCAATCATTCTATTGGAAGAAGTGACAATATGGATTAGGGAAAGTGGTGGAAGAGAGGAAAATAATGCAGAATCTATTTTGTGGGGTTCATTGACAGAGGTTGCTGTTGGATTGGAAAGGCTGGGGTTAGAGAAGGGAATCTGAACAGTATCTGGAATTCTCCTGTAGTAATGAGATGAGTGGCAGTGACATTTACTGAGAAGGAACAGACAAGGCCCAGGCAGTTTTGAATGAACAGGTGGAAGTGAAGGGCCCTCTCTTGGCCCTGTGAGCTCAGAGGTGCTCATGTAGAAAGAGATAGGAAGCAGGTATTTAGACATCTAGGTCTGAAGTTTGGATAGAAATGCCAGGCCTGAGATATAAACTTATCAATGGTTAGAACATCTCTGGTATTTTAAGGGAAATGACATTATCTAGGAAAAGAACGGGAGAGGGTGGTGGTGAGACTTTTGATCCAGCCTCCAAGAAATCTGGCCTTTAAAGGAGGAGAATCCTGGAAAGGAAACAAGAAGGAGTGGACAGTGGGGTAGGAAGGAAACAGAGGCCAAGAAATCACAGAATCCACAGAGTTTCATCTTTCAAGAAAGAAGTATAATCAATGGTGTCAAATTCTGCTGAGAAATCAACATGGGAAGCGTTTTGGCCACCAAAAATCCATCAGTGACCTTGAGAAGAGCAGCTTCAGTAGTGTGTGGAAGCAGCAGGCACAGAGGGATGAACTGACTAGAAAATATGAGGAGTGAGGCTTAAATAGCTCCCCTCGCATCACTTCTGCTCACAGGGGATAGACTGCATGGGGCTACAGCAAGGGTGATTGTTCTCGGTGTTGTTTTAAGAGCATGTCTGCATGTCGTGAATGCTTCTGTAGAGTGGGAGAAGTTAATAGTGCATACAGACAGGATATAACCACAGAAATATAATCTTTAGGCATGTAAGGGAAACAGAACCAGGACATCTGAGTAAGAACTGAACTTTAATAAGGAGATGCTTTCTCCAGCTCTGCAGGAACGGAGGAGGAAATCATTGCTAATGGTGAGGCATGTGTAAGTTCAGGAGGGAGTCAGCACCCAAGAGCTTTTATTTCTTCAAAAACAATTGAGCTCACCAGCTGGGAATAAGCATGAAGGGAATGGAGTATTTGAAGACAGAGGAGAAGATACAAAAGGATTATCTTGGGAAATGGAGAGTAAGTGCACTAGAAAGACATAGAATCACGGGGTAGCAATGAGCAACCAACTGAAATGTATCCTCATGAGTTTATTTAAAAAATAGTTTCACCTGGCGCAGTGGCACATGCCTGTAATCCCAGCAGCTCCAGAGGCTGAGGCAGGAGGAGCTCATTTTCAAAGTCAGCCTCAGCAACTTAGCAAGGCTGTAAGCAACTCAGTGAGACCCTGTCTCAAAATAAAAAGGGCTGGGGATGTGGCTTAGTGGTTAAACACTCTTGGGTTCAATCCTGGGTACCAAACAAAGTAAAAGCTTATTTTGTGGCATTTTTTTTTTTTTTTTTTTTAAGATTCTGCAGCTCAGGAGCACATACAGAGAAGGAAAGTAGCATTAAGAAGTTTAACAGCAGAACTTTGGAAGACTGATTCAATGGAGGGAAAGAAAAGTGAAGGAGCTGAAGGTATTACAATGACAGAACATAGAATTTAGGCTGAATTAGGCAAGAAGTTAAAGCTAAGCAGGTACAGATAGAAATTGGGAAATGACTGAGGCCAAAAAATGAAGGGTGAAGGGTATATTAGTCAGATTTCCATCACCATGACAAAATACTTGAGATGGGCTATTTTATAAAGAAAATAAGCCTATTTAGCTCAGTTTGGGAGGCTAAAAGTCCAAGCAACATGGCTAGGCTCTTATACCTCATAGCAGGAGCACACATGTATCTCTTTGACTGTGTGAACCTTTCTCTCCTTATAAAGCCACCAGGATTCGACCATGGGGACTCCATTCACTTTAATAATCTTATCCGTCCACTTTCCAAAAGTCCCATCACTAAACACCATAGTGAGGCTAAATTTCTACCCACAAAATATCATTTCTGTGAGACTTTGGGAATTAAATTCCTATATGAGTTCAAAGGGACAATCATATTCAAACCATAGCAAAGGTCTCCATGAAGATAAGATTTTGTAATAGAGGAGATGTCTGTGCAAGAAACATAGAATGGTAAGTAGGATAAAAAAATGATACATTTGATATCCATATTTGGGAAATGGTGTAGTTTTGGTTGATTGCAAGGTTCAGAGTATGGTCATCAGAATGAGGAGGGCCACAGAAGAACAGAAGGAAACATGACTGGATGTGAGACCACCAAAGAACAGCGAGGTCAGGGTGTTGGATGGTTCATCCCTCTGCAGAAGTTTGCTTGTGCTTTGTTTAGAGATAAATGGAAGATGTGTACCAATACAACCTTTGACACAGACCCGCCATCTCTCCAAGAGGTAAACACCTCAATGGAGTTAAGAAGCCCAGAGATAATCCAGCCCAGTGTTATTCAACCTTGTCCTTTATGCTTACACAACTACCAGTTGCAGTGTTCTTTACGGCGCATCATGAAATATGGACATATTAAATGTTATATAGCTCAACATAAAATTTTTTGCAGTATCAGACACCATCTAAAACTAGATTCTAGTTTAGACAAGTGCAATAGCTGGTGTCAACAGCTCAAGAGAATAAAATTTAAAGTGGAGAGAATTCTATCCATTAACGTAGCGCTTCCCTAATGCTAGGAAAAGATGCCCATCCCCCACTGCTGATTTTTGCTTGAGAATGATATATCCACGATGCTCTGCCCACGTGCATCTCCAGAGCTCAGAGGTGGGGGAACTCCAGGCCTAGAAGATGGGAGCAGTGAGGAGCCCCACCCCAAGGACTTGGTAATAAAGGAAAACAGAGTTCGTTCCTCTCGGTCCTCCAGCATGGGAGTATGAGGAGTGGGAAAACAATGGGGTAGCCCCATGTGCATTTCTGAATAGAGCACATGATCATGATCTTTGGGAAATTGCCCAAATCTTTATGCCTGCCACTTGTTTGACGATTTTATTACCCAGAATCTTTCTATTAACCAATAGTTTAAAAATCCCTTAAAGTAAAAAATGTGTACATGCTTCAAGCCAGGAAAAATAGAGAGGTAGAAAGGTGTCCTCCAAAGACAATCTTAGAGGGTGCTGTGAGTGGCATCGGTGGGCTAACTTCAATCATTTCCAGCCCATTTCTATTCTCCCTGGTCCACTGAAATAGCTTATCTGAGTGGAACACTCCATAACGTGAAGCAATTAAAAAAGAAAGGAAACCTATTCACTGCACTCATGTATGAACAAAAGGAAAAGATGGAAAAGGCATCAGTCTCCCTCCCTCCATTGTCTATTCTGGGCCCGGGGTAAGTAATGACGTTCCCAGATCTAGGCTTCCAACAGACCCAGTGCAAAAGGCCGAGGAGAGCCAGAGAAACATGGGATCCAGCCTCCTCATTCCACCAGGCCCACCCAACGCCAGGTAGAGTCCAGCGACCCAAGGACACACCCAGCACCTGGGACCTTTTTCCAAGTCCTTGCCTCAAATTCCAACTATTATTTTACTTATTTTACTTCTGGGATGTTCAAACCAAAACATTCTTCTGCTAGGTTATATATACCACAGAAAAATTGTTCTGAGCTCATGATACCTTTGGAGCCATTATTTGAACCTCTGCCAATAGAAAGGCCTTCCCTTCCTTTTTTTCCCAAAGGGAAAAAAAAAATACCTACAGGAAAGATCTCCATGTGCAAAACACTCAGTGAAATTTCTTGCCCTTGTTCCTCTTAACCCCCAAGGTAAGATAATCACAACAATAATTAGAATTCTACAAAATATTCTCTACTCAGAAAGAAAACCTCAAGAGGTAGAAGCTGCTGTGACAGCTATGAAAAGGGACAAAAAGCAAGCTGAATCCCAGAAGTCTAGGAGAAGAAAGGCGAGCCGGTCTGAGCAGAGCTTCCCTAGCAGGAGGCTTTTTGCTGCTCTGAGAATAATGATGATCATTCGTGGAATGTCTACATCTGAGACTTGGGAAAGTAACAGGTAGCAACTCTGAAAAGAAAGGCCTTTATCAAACCCCATTTAAAGAAGATATTAGCATTTGATGATTTACATTGTCTAAGTGCTCCTCGGGGGAGTCAAGGGAATTGAATGTGTAAAACTTTAATAGAAAGGATAGAAATCTAGAAAAGGCTTAGGAGGTGAAGGGAGTTGGGATAGACCAGGAAGAAATCTTTGTCCCCCTCAGTCAATCAGAACTCCACCGGGAGAGACAAAGGGGTTTTTGTCACAACTTTACTTCTGGGTTCCTGCAGCTTGGCCCAAACTTTATCTTAGATCTTCTTTCTTACAGTTTCTGGTGTCAGAGAACAACATGGAAATTTAACCATAAGTTTAACCAAAATAACTTTATGGTCATTTTCAGTTACATGAGTCTGACTGCACCTGTCTCATTTTCTGCTCAGGCCACCAATGATTTAGGTTTTAAATGGACATTAGGACTCAAACACATTGTGGGAGTATAAACAGGTGTTTTAGAGGGTACCTTGGCAGAATGTATTCAAAATCCTTAGGCAAGCTCAGTGGTCCATACCTCTGATCCCAGAGACTTGAGAGGCTGAGGCAGGAGGTCACAAGTTTGAAGCCAGCCTCATCCATCTATCAAGGCACTGAGCAACTTAGTGAGACCCTACCTCAAAATAAAAAATTAAAAGGATTTGAGGATATAGCTCAGTGGCAAAAGCACCCCTGGGTGGCTTTTTTAAATCTTAATTCGTAAGATAAAATGTTAGGCATCAACCAAAAATAATGTTGTAGGGAAATATTCAATAACTTAGAAATTGATTCACAATGTGTATTAAGTGGAAAAACAAGACCACCAAAGATTATTCAAAAAACATCCTATATTTATGAAGTCTACCTATGAATAGAACAAGATAAACGCAAAGATATTAAAGGATGGTACAATTATGAATGTTTATAGTTTCTGTTTCCTGCTTCATATATATTTCCAAATTTTCCTATAGTAAATAAAGTATTGCTTTTATAATAAGGAAAAATGATTTCCTTAAAATTAAAAAAAAATAGATTTCTAAGGTAAGTCTTTGTCTCTTCCTCCCCTTGATCCCATCTCCCTTCCTCAGGAACAACATCGAGTATTAGTTTCAGTGACACTCTATGCCTGTATAAGCCTAAGTAAAAAAGTGCTTTTTATTTTTCAAAACTCCTTTAAGTTAAACTTTAACCTAAGAAGTCAGGAGGGACTGGCTGCCAAGGAAGAAAATATATCTCAGATTACTTTTCAACTTCCTCAGACAAGCAGGGCTGCTACCAGGGTGAAATGAATAAGGCATTTGCCTCAGGCACAAAATTTAAGTGGGTGCCAAATACTCAGTAATCAAGAGAAAAATATGTTAAAATATGCAATTTTTAAAAGTCAAAATTAGTGCAAGTAATTCATGAAGAAAAAAATAAAGACAAGACCAGTATAACTGTTTTTTTTTTCTTTTTCCTTTTGCCTCAGGCTCTAACATGACTCCATATGGCACTGTTACTGTCAGTGATAAGAAAACAAGAGATGGGAGGAGAGGATGTCTAGGAGTGGAGGGAGAGAAAAGGAAAGGGACCTGGTCCATGAAGGCTACTCATCCCGTGTCAGGCACCACCTCTGGCACTTTCCATACAGAGTAGTCTGGAGATGGAACCCATCTATCCCACCCACAGTGGTTCCCTCCAGAAGGAGGAAGCTTCCACAGTAACCCTCTGACCTTCTCTTTGCCCCATCCCTTGGTCTTCTTCCTGGAGATGAGGTAAATCACATAGTTGGTAGGTTTAGGAGGGAATTATGCATGCATAGCCTCTCTTATTCCTCCCTCTTCCTCCTAGCTATTTCTCCCAACCACAAGTGTTCAGGACTGGCCATGAGTCAACAATTACTTGAGTAGTTCCCTAAGTACTGCTGATAATTACGGAAGTAGTACTCAGAGAACTAGTTCCCTCTGTCTGGAGGAAAGGTTCCAGGGAGCCATGTTAGCACTGTATACCTTCTGGCCATAGCGGATTAGACCATGGTGGACACCTGGCCAAGCAGGGACAATTAGGTCTCTCTTTTGGACTTTGGAATTATAATCCAAAGAAACCTCATTTGGTCTGGACAAAAAAAAAGAGCCAGTGGGCTTGTTAACAGTGAATCCAGGAGTTGGGAGATGGCACCTCTCACTCATTATCAGATAAAGGTCATCTGTGATAAAAGAGACATGAAGAGAGGTACACAGACAAGAAACAGTGATAGGGTCCTTTTGATTCTCAGGTCCTGATTCTAGACCTTCAAAGCTATGTTTCTGCCCTTGGCCTCCATAAGATGCTCCTCTGTGCTTACAGTTCCTTTTCAAAGAGTCCTGAAGAGTCCTAATATAATCACCAGTGTTAATATTATCATCATTATTCACATCCACTGTCACGTCATGGCCAAGAATTATAAATCTGTCATGTCACTTTCCTGTACTCTGCCATGACACTTCCACAGAGCTTTCCATTCTCTGGATGACTTATTCCCTGAACCCCCTACCTTTTTATTTCTTTTCCCTTGAAGTAGCAACCCTTGTGAATAAGAAGCACTGTTTTGTGTTGTTTACTTCCAAGATGCATTAGTTAGTATAAGCAATACTGGCTGCTGTAACAATTAACTCAAAGCTCAATGTCTTAACACAATAACAGTTTATTTCTCTCACACAAAATTCATAATGGATGTTCCTATTCAAGAACCTGTCCTAGTTGGCTCTTCTCTACTGACTCAGAGAGCTGGGTTTCTTCTGAACTAAGAGTCCTCTTCTAGTATATGAGTCCTCCTCTAGAGCCCCATTTCCCTTCACTTCCTGCCACGTGGTTAGGGATGGAGGTAGAAACCATAAATGATCACACTGAATGTTTTATGTATAGGCAAGTCTAGAAGGAAAACACATCACTTAAACTCATATTCTATTTGCTGGAGTTCAGTCATGTTGTTCACCAAGATACAATGGGAGCTTGGGAATGTAGGATAGTTCAGTGTCTCCAAAGAAGAGGAGAGCAGGTTCTATACCACAGGGGAAGGAATAACATCTACCTCCAGGACAAAGTACACTTCCAGTTCCGTGACCCTGGGAAAGTCATAACCTCCCATTTTTCTTGCAAAATTAGGACATCTATATTCATTGTTCAAATATATTCTTTGGAACCCTAAGTTTCAAAAGAGGTGGTGCAGCAGTAGTGGGGTGCTCAAGAAGCCAGTACTAGATCCTAAAAGGTAATTGCAAAATTTTCAGAAATTTTGCTCTTCTGTTGTTAATCGCAACCATTAGTAAAAATGAAAGGACAGGCATGTAAACTTATAATTCACTAAATTGTATTAAAAAGAGGTAATAAATACTCAAAATTTATTAGTCATCTTGCCATATTGTGTTCTTACCTCGGTTCTTGAGGTTGTTCATATCAACTATAGGATCATGAGCAATATTCCCTCAGTGACGTCACCTCAGCAGCTTGAAATCAGTAGAAGCATTTTTTATCATGGAAATCTGAAAATACTACAAATTAAGTCTTCTCAACCCCAGAGCCAGTTTTTACATATTTAGAGGGTGTGACGTATTTGGAGGATAGTCCCTCTCCCAAGGAGGAGAGGCTCAGAGCTAGAAACACCCCAGGGCCAAGCCCTCCATGTGCTAGGTCAGAACTGAGGTGGTTTTGTTAGTTTTATATCCTGGTTTCCATGTAAGCTGTTGTTTGATAAGAGTATTCTACTGCTTGAAGCAAATATTTTCAATCTCCTGGACTACAAGATTTATACGGTCCCTTCTTGCCCATTCATTCTTTCCTTCGCATTCCACTGAACATTTGCTAATGCTTACATTGCACAGTGGAGACAGGGGAACGGCTTATGTGAAGTCAATTATGATGTTAGTGCTCAACAACCCTCTTGCCAGGGGAGGGGTAATAAAGTGGAGGACCACAGACCAAGTGCCTGTAGACTGACGTTCTCAGGTTGTACACATCACACCCACAGGAGGAAAATCAAAGGGCAGACCTGCCGAGACTCACCCAGGGAGCAAGCACAGAGATTCCTCCTCCGCCTCCTGCTCTCTTCACCACAGCTTGAATGTTCACTCAGAAAACATTTATTGAGCACTTACTGAGTGCTGGACACTGTTCCAGGTGCCTCATATATTTTATGACCTTCTAAAGAGGAACTGATCAACTAACTTGATTAGGATTAAACTAAGGAAGCATCTTTCTCTTAGCTCTTTCTCAGCCTCAGCAGACCTAAGAGACATATCTCAAGTTAATTTGATCCTCTCTTTGGTTCCTTGAGAACCATGCACCATTGACCTTCACACTGAGAGCAGAAGAGAGCAGGGTGGAAGAAGAAAACTGAGATGGAGGCACAAGCTTGTCAAAAGTGAGTTGCAATCAAGAATAAAGTACTGCCAGCGTTTTGCTCATGTTTTCTAAAACCTAGCTTTCCCAAAGTCATCTCTTTCTCTCCTTCAAACTGTAGTGATGGGCAAACGGCCTCATCATAAACCCCCTTCCTCCAATGGCTCTCATTTGTTGTCTGACCAGGGCCTAGGGAGGCCTGGTGCCAGCTGAGATGGGCTGGCTAATACTAACACTTGGAATTTGCTAAAATCAGATGAAGATTCTTTCTTTTTCTTTCTCCTTTCACCCACCCCCCCACGTCCTTCCTTGCTTGCTTTTTTATTTTTTTATTTATTTTTTTATTTATTTTTTAATTGCACTGGGTTCCTTTGGTCCACAAGGAGGAGGAAAATAAAATTCAAGGGAGTTCCATGAATTTTGCTCCCATGCCCCAAGTAGCTGGAGCTGGGTAGCAGTTGCCAGTGTCTGCTGGGCACAGTGCTGTGCCAGCCTCAGCAGAGGAGGAGACAGAATAGATCCATCCCTGTGTTAGAGCAAGGGCTGGTCGGGAGCCCTCTGTGAAGCTCCTTCTCCCATGGCTTCCCAGAGAGGTTGGGACAGTAGCAGGATCAGGCGGATCCAGGGGCTCCTGTGTGTCCTGCTCCTCCCAGCCGGGAAAGGCCTAAGCACTCTGCTCTACAGTCCCTTGGAGCCTCAGGACGGCTCTCAAAGCTCCCTGAGTCTCTGTAGCTTTTGTCCTTTGTCCTCGTCCCCACCCCACCAGATCTGATGGTTCCTGAGAGTCAATAGTTTGGCTCTGCCCTCGGGCATTCCGAGTTCCCTGAGTGACCAGTTTTACATCTTCAGAAGCACGGAGTTTTGTTATGAATTCACACTCACTCCCTACCCATCCTACCCGCTTCCTTTCTCCCAGGTTCCTGAGTCTGAACCAAAACTTAATTCCTAGGACAGGTGGTGTGGCAGGAAGACACGCCATGTGAGCGCCTTGGAAGAAGGTGATGGTGAGGGGAAGGTGTGTTGGTTGGCATTCTCCAGAGAAACAGAACCAATGGGAGAGGAAGGAAAAGTCAGATTTATTTTAAGGAATTGGCTCACACAATTGTAGGGACTGAGAAATTCAAACTTTGTAGGGCTGCTCAGCAGCCTGGAGATTTGGGGAAAAGCTGATGCTGCAGCTCACTCCGGTGCGACTGAGGGGCAGTAGCAGGTGGAAGTCCAGGCAGGGTTCCTGTGCTGCAGGCTCCAGACCCGGTTATTTCTGGAAACCTCAGTCTTTGCCTCTAGGGCCTTCAGCTGATGAGAGGAGGCCCACCACCAAGTCCACTGATGTAAATGTATCACATTTGCAAGCCGCCTTTGCAGCACCTCCAGACTGGTATCTGACTGAACATCTGAGCACCGCTGCCTACTCCAGCTGACACACAATTAGCCATCACAGAGGGCCACCCTCAGAGCCCCTCAGTCCTTTGGCCCTCATGGTGGAGTATAGACTTCACCCAAGATCTGGAAGGAGGCATTTAGGAACAAGACTCAGTTATCATTAAATATGGAGCAGCTGTGCCATGTAGCCCAGAACAGGAGGAGGAAACTTTTTCACAAGAAATAGAGAAGAGCGCTATATCAGTGAGGGCACCAACAGAAAATGCACAGCACGTCCCACTAGATTATTTGAGGAGGGTTTAATGTAAACTTCTACAAAAGCATGGGCAGGGCATAAGGAGATGAGAGAATGCAGTGACCCAGACAAATAAAGGGGCCATGACGAGGCTCAGAAAAAAACAAGCCAGAAGAGAGGCCTGCCTGGAGAGAGGCCATGGTCAAGGAATTCGGGAGGGCACAGCCCAGGGGACTCTGCATGAGACAGACAGGGGGCCACACCCCTGCCCTTCCTTCCCATCCACCTCCAGCACTCACCCTTGGTCAAACTCAACATAAAGCTGCAGTGCAAGGAGCCCACTGAGGTGGCCTTCAGGTCAGCCCAGGCAGTGGAACCAGAGCAGCAAAGACTGGAGAGCAAATCCACCCCCATCGCCCACATCCAGGAGAGAACTAGCGCAGGACTACAGATAACTGGCCCACACTCTTTTCTGCCTTTCCTTGATCTCAAATTCCCCTACACACGCAGGTAAATGCATGACACACACATGTACACACACATATACACACAGGGATGAACATGTGTATACATATAAACATGCACACATATATACATATGTACGTGTACATACATGCACATGAACACCTACCTGCACATGCCCATGTGCCTGTGTGCGCATACACACAGGCATGTACATTGATACATGCATATATTAACACACCTATGCACACACACAAACACATGGACTTGAACACACACGTGCACACTCATGTATACACAGCACACTCAATCATAGCCTGCAGAGGCTCCTCCTGCTCAGTCCGAAATTATAGGAGATAAACCCAGTGGAATTTAAATGAAGATGAGAAAAAGAAAGGCTGGGAATGATGGACAGACGTCTCTAATTGTTACTATTTTTAGAACCCAGACAGAAAGTGGCAAAAAGAAAATCAGGCCTCCTTGCAAGCCGGGAGCTGACCAAAGAACCCATTGTTTCCTTAGTTGTTTGGAAGCAAAAGGGACACTGAAGAGAGAGGCTAGGAAGTCAGGAGCAGGGAGGCTGGGCTGCCCCTCGGGAGGGCAAATGCAGCCCTTCCTGCCCTCCACATCCTGGGCCTCCCTCCCCCAACCCAGGAAAACACTGGAAGAGAAGGAGGGACTTCAGATCTGAAGGTGGAAGTTGACCTGGCTCTCCACCCTGGCCAAGTGGCGTCTGACTGAGTGACCTCAAATGTGCTCCCAAGGGCCAGCTCTAGACAACAAGGAGTCTTTGTGAAAAGAAGAGAAGACCGTCCTTTGGGCAGATAAATAAGAGAACTAGGTCTGATTGGATGTA
The DNA here is from genome assembly GCF_001458135.2 of Marmota marmota marmota. NCBI lineage: Eukaryota > Metazoa > Chordata > Mammalia > Rodentia > Sciuridae > Marmota > Marmota marmota. Next base: position 11,643,322 of record NW_026000242.1, read on the forward strand.
GTATTTCAGGGTTCCCCTGGCAGAGGGTACACGGTGGGGTTTCCACCTCCCCCCAGGTGCATGTGTACAGTAGGCAGAGGCCACTTTGTATCTGCATGCCCCGTGTCCTTCCACAGATGAGGATAACATCTGCAAAATGGGGGAGACCAATGCAGGCGACAATAATCAAGGTGAGAACCAAGGATTTCAGGAACACCTCCACTCAGCCTGGGATTTGGCTGTCCTTGACCAGGCAGCGAAGGCCAGTTTTTACTTGATATCTCGACATAGGAAGTCAGAGTGTAGTGGCACCCCCTTTCTCCACAGAAAAGTCTTAACTCGGCTTCTCCAGAAATCTTCACCATGGCTGATTTTAGGACTGTCAGCAAAAGAGTCTCTGCAAAAGAGTTCAATGTAGATAAACTTCCTATTTTCGTGTTGCCTTGTTTTACTTGACCACTGGCTGGGAAGTTACCAGCACTCCAGGTGCTGGACACCCCCCCAGTAGTTTTTCACAAATGTATCTAGTATAGTAGTTTGTAGAATGTGCGAACAAGACCTCTGGCCTTGAGCTAGGCTTCACAGAGATGTCTATATTTCTAAGATAAGTTACCAATTGGGCTCCATGGTAACAGCTGGCAGGGGGAGGAAAGAAAGGGGAGAAGAAGCTCTCCCCTTCTCAGGTGTTGTCCTTGAAGGATAAACTTACCCAAAACAGTGAAAGAAAAAGCTGCTTTTATGTGAACTTCTGCAGACTGTGAACTTCTGAGCCCCTCCCCTTACATGCTGGGTATAAAACTTTGAAACTACCTGAACTCAGGGTTCAGGGGATTGATTGATTATAGCAAAAGCTGTGCCCTCTGAACCTGGCTGCAGCCAAATAAAACTGTTTCCTGCTATCTTTGGTGCCCTGCCTTTTCTGTCCCTACAAGAGGATTTAGGGGTATCTAGTAACTGAATTCTAGGCTTCTTCTCCACCTCCTCCTTCATCTTGATGTAGGAGCTCCCAGCACTTCCTAATCAATGCAGAGCGCAGGCCCAGGGCTCTGGGTCCCAGCCCTACCAGTCTAATTGACGTGAGTGGAATATATTCCCTAGATTCCTCATCTATGGAATTAGGTAAGTGGAGCTCCTTTTTTTTTCCCCCAGAGGAATCATAAGGCTAAGGTGAAATAACACATAGAAAAATGTTTTGGGACCCACATGGCATCATATGGCTTCTTCTGATCAATGGTTGACAAAATGCTATTTTTGATGACTACTGGGCTTTCTTCTAATCCCTACCAGGGTCTCTTGCCCAGTTCATTGGGAGTGTCACTATCAGCTCAGGAGGTAGATATCCATTGTCTTCCCAGAAGACGGTTCAGGAAAAATAAAGCTGTGTTCCAGCAGAAAAGCTTTAGGTTAAACTTAAGGAAGAACTTCCTGATATTAGAGCAGGCAAGTAAATAAGAAATTGGACATTTTTCCTGGGGGGAGGGCAAGGGTCTTTGGAAACAGGAGTGAGACCCTCATCTGTTAAGGAGAAGAATGGTTTAGAAGTATGTTTGGATATACTCCCGGGACACTCTGAGCTGTAGAGATAAGAGCTGTACTTACAAGCCCCTTCTAGGCTCCTCTGCAGGCCCCAGAGGTTAATGTTTCCATTTAAATGGAAATTGAGTGCAAAATTATTAGCAACTGTTCAAAAAGAACCAAATTACAAGGGGCTATTCTTTGCACAGTACAAACAGAGCGGCCGCCAATGTTCTGCACCTTAAATATTAAGGTGAGTCCTGTTGAAGGTCACTCCTCCACCCTCAAAGGAGCTGAACCCCTGGAAATGTTTCATTTGGAACACAAACTGTGGAGCCAGAAAACCCCTCTGGCCTTAGATGCTGGTAGGCCCCGCGGAGGGTCAGATGCAGGCCTTCCAAGAAAATCTGCAGAATATGAGCCACATTGGTTCTCACTCCCTCAGGCACAGCCTGGCACATAAAATTGATCCTCATTACTTGCCAATTCCATGTTTGCAAATTCCCTACTCACTAAAATTTACTTGGAACTCCAAAACCCAGGCTTGAGGAACTTCTGCAATCACCCCAGGCATGCGCAGAGCGGTGTAAATTTTAAGCGAACTTGATGTTCGTGTTTCCAGCTAAGATCAAAGAAGGTGACGCTCTGCTTTCTGTTTCAGTTCTCTAGCTGTAAACAACTGTTCTTTTCATGGTCTATGTAGTGCCACATTATTTTATATTTCTGTGGGTTTTTTTGTTATTGTTGTTGATTTTACCGTTTAAACTGGCCCGAGTGTAATGCTGAATGAATTCCTTTTACTCCCATGTGTAAGAAGGCTGTGATGTGCCCTGCAGAGAATATAGGTGCATTAGATCAGCTTCGCTCAGGAATGAATTGTAGTGCCAATGGCCATGAGTTTAATGTGAGTGAATCAACAATATATACTAAAGTCAGGTGGTGCTATGGTTTGGATCCTAAATGTCCCCCAAAGGGGAACAAAGGTTGGTTGCCAGCCTGTGGCAGTCCTAGGAGGTAGAGCCTAGTAGAAGGAAGTGAGGTTATTGGGAGTGTGCCCTAAAAGAGGATATGGAAACCCAGCCCTTCTTCTCTTTCACATCCCTGCTGTTATGAGGTGGTCAAGTTTCCCACCACCATGGGCTCCCACCATGTTGAACTGAGCTGCCACAGGGTCAAAGCAATAAGACCAAATGACCATGGACTGAGGCCTCTGAAACTCTGAGCCAAAGTAAATCTCCCCTCCTGATAAATTGTTTTTCTTGGATATTTTGTCAGAGACAACAGAAATGTGACTGACACAGGTGGCTTTACACAGAAACACACAACATGAGATTATGGATTGATGAGTATAGATTGGTCAGTTAACAAAAAATCATGACAACAGGCTCACAAGAACCTAACCTGTATTTTCCCTGGGGGCAAATTCATTATTTGCTCCTTCAGCATCCATGCACACATTATAGAACACGACTCCCACAAATATCAGAAACTGAAGGTTGTAGGTATGTGATTAAAGGTAACTCTGACTTCACAGAGCTAGCTCCAGGCTCAAATGTGCAGGTGCTGTCCTTAATGAAAGGTGAACCCTTGCCAGCAGGATGAAAGGATCTCCCCACCCACAAATTTTTATGTTCAGGTCTGCATATCTCAGTATAAGGCCCAACAGGCCCCAAATGCATGTTTCATAGCCAAGGCAGAGAGTCCTCTCATCTGAAACAATGAGTGCACAGAGCCTAAAACTGCAACAATCCAAAGTTCAAAGATCCAGGAAGGGCAATGCCAAAATCAAAAGGACCAGAGCTGGCAAATTCCAGTTCTCAGTGAACCAGGAACACAGTCTGAGAGAAAAAGGTGAATTGCAGGTTCCTGAGCCAAGACCAGCAGGGGGCAGGCAAGAGGGCGAAGAACTGGCCAGTGTGTGGGGCTTGCCTTTAGGAGCCCTGCACTGAGGCAGGGGGAGAGGGGAAGCTTCCTGAAGGGGACTGGAACAGAAGTGGGCCTTTTCTGTAGAAGAAATGTTCTCTACAGGCCAAACAAGAAGGACTGTCATGAGCAGGCCAGCCGGAGGCCATAAAGGAGCACCTACGCTGGAGGCAGGGAAAGTCAAAGAAGGAGAAAAACTGCAGCCGGCTCTCAGCCTCCCTGAGCAATGTGCTCCAGCCCCAAACACACGCGTCCCTTGTTAAAACAAGAGCCTCCTGGTTAGGGGGACCCAGCCGCCTGAAAAGGCAAGTTTACTACCATTTGTTGTTGATGATGTTTCCTCCTTGTGGGTCTCACCCTATACCCCCAAGTGATTTATCAAAGTATTTTTGCTGAGTCCATAGAACACTTGCTCTGAGAGAAGTTTTCTCTTTTTTTCTTTTTTTTTTTTTCTTTTTCCATCTCACCACATTTGTTAGAGACAAGTTCCCAAGAAACCACCCAGCTGGTCTAGCTCTTTCAGGGTCTGGCAGCAGGACCCATAGAGCTGGGAGCAGAATGTGCATTGGTTACTTGAACATCCCAGGCCACATCAATGTTTAGATCCACCCATATGTAATGTGTTGTCAGTGGGGTGTCAACTGCTAACCCCAAGGAGGGCATACTGGGCATGTTTGTGCACACCACACACACACACACACACACACACCATCCAAGATTTAAGGCCTGAGAAGTTGCAGTGTGCATATCTTAGCAAATGAATCTTTCCCCATCCAGGATAATCACCCAGATGATCCCTCAGTGGCTTTCCAACTCATCAGAGCCACAGAAACTGGAGCCCACAATTTGGCTCCTGGAAGCAACTGGATGGCTGGTGGTGTGTAGTCCAAACACGCTCATGATTGGTCTGGCCTCGCCTGCTCCACACATCCCTAAGGTCATTCTAGCCCTGGCTCTCTGCAGGGCCACTCCAGACTAGTGTGCCCTTGGGAAGTCTCTCTCAATGTGCGCTTCCTGTCTATCAGCTGAGGATTAGAACTGGCTTCTGGGATCATGATTTTTCCACACAGCATTCCAGGAACAAGAAAGTTAATTGGAAGCGTAAATCTGCTTGGATATTTTTTTAAAGGAAAAAGAATATTCTACAACCTTTCCTAAGGGGAAAAAAAATCAGGAATTAGGAAACCCTTGGAGAAAGTCCAGCAACTTCTGTTTGCTCTAGGCCTGTGGGTAGAGTGGAGGGTGTCACGGTATCTCTCTTTCCTAGTCTCTTTTCTGTTCCTGCTTCCTTCTTCCCTCTCCTCCTTCCCTTCTCCTTTCCCTCTCTCCCCCTTTGTCTGGAGGAAATGACATGTATAACCATGGGAATCTCAGCTGCAGACCAGGAGGCTGAAGCTGCCTGACAATGGGCTGCCCTCCCCGAGGAATTTCAGGGAAATTCTTCTGACTCCACCTTCTATCTTCTACCTTGAAACTGAGGGTTGAACCCAGGGAACTTTTCAACTAAGCTACATCCCCAACCTTTTTTTTTTTTTTTTAAATCTTTCATTTTGATTCAGGGTCTTAGTAAATTACCAAGGTTGCTCTCCAACTTGTTATCCTCCTGTCTCAGTCTCCCGAGTACCTGGGATTACAGGTGTGCCCCACTGTGCCCTGCAAAACTTTTTGGTTTTATATAATTTCCCATTTTCTTCCCAACTACCAAATACCTGTATTATCTACCTCTCCCCAGTTCCATCGGTTTGATGGCTGTACTGTGTGATCTTGGCTCAGATTTTTGGTTCTTTCAAGTCGGGTCTTCTTGAACCACCTGTCCTCATTTCTACCTTGCCTGGATCTAGGACTCCAGATCAAGTGCTACAACCAAGATGTGTGATGGCCTCAGAGGCAAAGATGCCCCAAGTACTGACCATTTAAGACTAGCTGGACCTGCAGAGACCAGGAATTGCATTGGGGCAATGAAGCCTTATCGGGCTTATGCCTTAAGCTCTGAGCTACAGTTGTCTTGAGTCAACTCCAAGCACTGATTTTCCCTGCACCCATGGGCTAGGGGAGGGGCCAATAAGAGGGGCAGGGAAGGAATCAAGTGAGTTGAGTTGTAGAAGCCCTTTTGGAATTGGGAGCCATTGGGGAGTGAGACAATTAGGAAGGAGAAAAGGAGATCTCTGAGAAGTGTTCCTGTGGATTGTGAAATGGATGTCTCTTCACATTAAGAGATTTGGGTAAAGATCTAAGTTGTTGGATTGGGCTTCTCCAGATGCAATTCCAGACAGAAACTAAGCCACATGGGGCCAGAGCTGTCCTCAGACCCTGGCTACTCCGGTGCTGGCCCTGCTCACCTCTCCAGACTTTTCTCTCACTACCACCTCCTTCAGAGTTGGCACCCAGTCGGATGGAACTTATTTCACATCCTTTAATAGGACAGATTTTTTTTCTGTCTTTATCTGAAACTATCTTCCTACACCCTTGCTTTCTGCCTTAGTTTGGGCTGTTATAACAAAACCTGGGTGACTTATAAACCAAAGAAATTTGCTTCTCAGAATTCTGGAGGCAGAAAGTCCAAGGCCAAGGTGCCATCAGATTCAGTGTCCGGTGAGGACCCACTTCCTGATTCACATATGGCACCTTCGTCCTGTGTCCTCATGGTAGAGGGCTAGTTAACTCCCTGGCATCTCTTTTAAGGGGACACTAATCCCATTTAAAAGGGCTCCACACTCATTTCTTAACCACCTCTGAAAGGCCTCACTTCCAAATATCATCACGTTGGGAATTAGATTTCAACATATGGATTTGGGGAGACACGGACCTTCAGTCCATGACACTTTCTTCATCCTGGACAATTTCTAATCAATATTTGAGTTGCCAGGCGCAGTGGCGCACTCCTGTAATCCCAGCGGTGTGAAAGGCTGAGGCAGGAGGATGGTGAGTTCAAAGCCAGCCTCAGCAAAAGCAAGGTGCTAAGCAACTCAGTGAGATCCTGTCTCTAAATAAAATACAAAATAGGGCTGGGATATGGCTCAGTGGTCCAGTGCCCCTGAGTTCAATACCCGATACCAAAAAAAAAAAAAGATTTGAGCTTACATGTCTCTTCTCAATTCCCTAACTCTGGGTTCCATGACTTCCTCTGTCTCCATAGGACCCAGTACCACCCCAATATGGTCTTTTCAGAATGCATTAGAAATAGGGAGTCATGGTCTCCTCCATTCAGTTATAATCACCACAAGGGCCAGATCTCCTGGCTCACTCACTACTCAGTCCTCTGTCTTTGACACCGAGTGTGGTGTATCCTAAACGCACAATAAATATCTACTCTAATGACTCTAGTATTCAACCTTCCTCCCAGACACCATGCTGACTCCTGGCATTCCACCAGTTCTCACCCGTTGCCTTTTGTCTCCTTCCCTGGCAGCTTTCAGCCTAGAGTTTGTCTCCCTCCTTCAACTGGGAGCAAGGATGGAGAGATCCCAGCCTCCTGCTCCCAGCAGGCAGGTGCTAGGGACGGAATCCACTGGCGGCAGCGGCCCCAGTGAAATGAGAGGGGGCGGTGCAGTGGCAGCATCCTCACAGGCACCTCCACCTGTCAGGTGCTCGAGTCTCCAGGACGGCCTCTGCCCAGACTGAACACAGAACCCAACCTCCAAGAGGACATTTTTTTAGGGTTTTCTTTCCCAGACTGGGTCTCTCTCCGGTTCTACCAAATCCTTATTGTCCCTAGGATAGAATTTATTTGTTCATCTCAGTAAATGAGCACTTGCTCCCTGCAGGACACTATAATTAGTCTTTCTTGTTGAGCATTATGCTGTCCGGTAGAGGAGGCAGCTACTGGGGGACATCATCAGAAAACACATGGAAGGTAGGCTTCAGAGGAAAAGCCTCCTAGGGCCGGAGGGCATTCCTCCAACCCTGAGGTGTGTCTGAGTGATCCTCATTTTAATCTTTCTCAGGTAAGGCCATTCTATTTATCTTCTTTTCAGTGATTCCTGCTTTTTCTTTTGTCCTAGACACCTGGATTCTCCTTTCTTGGGCAGTTTCCTGGAAATCCTCTAGATAGTGAGACCTTCACACACCTGGAAAGTGTTGCCTCCGGTCTCAGCCCTTCAACACCCTGGTCACCCTTTGCTCTAATGTGACTTAGTCAAGCTCTGGATTGCAGCATCTGCGGGTGGATAGGCTGTGCCACCTGGCAAGGGCTGAGTTTATGTTTATGTGCAGATCTAGCATAGATGTCTCTACGCAGTGGAGATTTCTAGCTTTGGCTTAGACTGAACTCCAGAAGGGCAAAGGAGAGTCCATGCCTCATGGGGTGGGGAGTGGGGTGGGGGGCAAGCATCTTTTTAGGACCAGATACTAAGGTTGCTTAGCAACACGGGCTCTGAGGTCAGCCTACTAAGATTCAAATCTTACTTGCCAGGACTGGCTAACAATGAGTGGAGTTCTTTATCCTCTTTGAACCTGAGTTTCCTCAACTGTAAAATAGGGGTAATATTAGCTCCTACTTCATGGCGTTTCCATAAGGATTAGCAGCTAATTTATGTAAAGCCTCCATACAGCACCTGACACAGGGTATTCAATAAGTGTCAGCTTTATATTTGGAAACTTGTATTAGGTACTGAGTAGCTTAGTCCCCAAGCAAGACTCTGTAGCCACATCTTGCTGGGAACAGCAGGAAGGAAGTATTTTTAAAAGAGATGACATTGATGGATTAAGTCCCACTTTGGGGCTTCATTAGTTGACTTCCTCCTAGGTGAATCTTAGATGGGTACCCACCATTTTTCTTCAAGCAACTCTGGAAAAGTCTGCTGGTCTGGCCTGGAAGCCCAGGGCTAGAGGGCCCAAGACTAACAGAAGTGACCCATGGTGAATCCTGTCATCTGTCCCTGGAGATGCCAGCAGGAAGCCCCTGGGCATCATCACCGCAGGCTCCTTACAGGCTCCTGCCCTCCATTGCTCCATCAGGAGCTTGCCTTTCTCACCTGAGTCTTGCCCTTAAGGCCTCAGCTCCTTTGCCACTCCCCTCTGAGGACACAGTCGCTGCACCAACCCTTTCAGGCAGCACCCTTGAGTGAAATGGAAACTTCCTCCTCACCAAGATGCTGGTGTAGTGGGCAGTTATCAAGTCTTCCACCTTCCCAGGACTTTTTGAACACTCTCCTTACACTGGAGGAGTTTCCTACCCTCAGTTCCATGCCTCCTAAGGGTGGAAACAAGATCACTCACTTCCCTGGCCTTCCTTGTAGCTAAGACACAGCAGGTGGCAGAGGGGCTGCAAGGGTGACAAGGTGACATTCCTGGGACAGATGTGGCATGGACCCTGAAGGCAGCAGTGGCAGTGATGGTCAGGTTCCTGGCAGTGATACAAATTGTAGGATCCAGCTGGCGGCAGCAGCAGCCACAGCAGCTTTCTCATTAGGCCAGTTCTTATGTATAATGGAACATTATTCTGGAAGTGTAGCCTCCAGCCTGCTTCTCCAGGCCCCACTGACGCTGTGCGACAGCCAGCTTCCTCTTACTAAAACTTTCCTGCTAAATTAGCCAGAATTGGCTTCTATTGCTTAGAACTAGATACCCTGACCCTTACAGGTAGGAATCACAGGGACACAGAGTGACAATTTAGAAGTCAAGACTTACTAAAGATCTCTTGTGCCTAATAAATCTGTCCCGACCTTTTTAATACTTTGTGACCCACCCCGATCCCGTTCCAAAGGAAAAGCTCAGCCTCAAATGGATTTTAGTTAAGCAGACCAGACACGGATTCACAATACCCAAGAAGGAAGGAAAAGCATCTGAGCGAGCATTTGTCAAAATGGCTTCTGCCAGAATGGGCCTGAGAAACTAATGTAACTCCATTTTTGAGAAACCAGCTTCTACCTCAAGGCATGTCCAGAGGGAGGGGGCATGACCCTTGTCCCTGGAAAAACCCACAGAGCATTCCTAGGCACACAGCCACCCTGCTGAGTTGTTTGTCTGTAAAAAACAGGAGAGATCTGCTGTGCCAGGTGTCCCTGATGTCCCAGACGACTCAGTTACACTAGGTGAAGACCCATAGCAACCCCCTAGCAACCACCAATCAGCGTGAGACAGGGAAAATACCTGAAATGCCAGGTGATCTTTCCAGTAGATTGATAACATGTTAGTTTAGCATGTACACCCCTCTCCAATCAGTTCAAATGTGTCCACCTCTTGAACTCACCAATCACCCTTACCCCTCTTGTTCCCGCCAGTGAATGTGCTAATCAACAAGAGTTGTTGTTTGATTTTCCCGTGGTGTGAAATGATTTGCTGTGTGATGTTGTGACACAAGAGTATCTCCCAAAACCTATAAAATCTCACTGAACAAAGGACCGGACTCACTCCTTGGGACCGCTGCGTAGGAAACGGTTGCGAGTCCAGGCTTGAGCTTGGACTTTTGTGTGATTGCATCAGATTCGGCTCTTGGAGTTCTATTGGGTTCCCAGGAATCTGACATTACAGGCCCAGGCTGTCAGGATGATTCCAGAGGTGGTTTCAGGCTGAGACTAAAGGCCTTCCTCAGAAAGCTGATGCATACCCAACAAAGGCACCTGAGTCCAGAGGTTGAGGAGTCTGGGGGTCAGGTCAAGTGGAGGCAGAGAGTGTGATGGGAAGGACTGAGATGCTCAGGTCAGGTTAGAGAGACTTGCTGGGAATTTCTCAGCTGCAATTCCTGTTCAGAGCTCAGGAACCACCACTACTTTAAGCCCTCAAAGGGCTCTGACCCTACGTTGGAAATGCTGGCAAAGTACCTGACTGAGCATACATAAATTGACTTTCCCAGACTCCTGGGTAGCTGAAGTAAGAAGGCATGTCAGGCTCTGAGACCAGGCTGGGTCTTGTCTGCAAGCTCTCTGCTGAGGACCTTCCTGTTTCCAAAGACCCTTTGATCAGGGCACTGGTGTAGGAGACAGCTGGGGTCTGGCTAAAGTACAGAGGAAAGATGAAGATACAGGGTGGTATGTGAGTTTAGAACTCTCTGAAGCATCTCTTCCAGGTGACAGCTAGTTTGAAGCAGCATCTGCCACTTGCAATCAAGAGGCCAGACCATCTCAAGTTCCTAAGACAGTCTTACGCATGTTCATATTCTCTCTATATTCCTGTCACTGTTAGTGGGAATTGAGTCATCATTTCATGGAAAGTGAGCCATGCTTCCACTCCTGGCTGAGAAGTATCCCCTTTTCATGTGTTATTTAGGGGCATCTCCCAACAGAGCCAGTATCATCCAAATACCCACAAGAACATCAGCCTAAAGTCACTCTCTGAGTCATAGCCTCTTAGAGAAATGTCATGAAATCCTCAGGAGACTTTAGTCTTTAATTGCACATAGATTTCATCAGAGAAAAGATGCAGGCCTCTTCTTCCTCTCTGGCCCTTTGACCCTGAGAACCTCAGTTTGCCAGGCTCGTATTATAGAGCCTGGCTTCTTGTCCCTACCAAACCTTAAACTGTAGGAGTCAAATAGAATAGAGCCTCTTACATTTTCCTGCTCCCCTCCCACCGGGGGCTGCCTAAATATGGGGCTCAGCTTCAGGCTGGAGCCACACTCCTTGCAGCCTGTCCTTAGGATGCTGGCACAGACCCCGGGGCCTTCCTCCAACAACAATCACTGCTTTGTCTCCCTGGGGCACAGAAAGTTCTCCACCCGCTTCCTTCATTTGACTCTTAATTAGACACAGCCCACCACAGCATTGGGTCCTGGGCAGAGATCTCTGACTCCCCAGTGAGTCCTGGGATTAGCAGGGAAGACTTCCAGCCCTGACTCCCACCCAGGATGCCCCCCCTACAGTCCCCCCACCCCCACAGCCCCTGCCTAACCCACAGTCCCTTCCTGGAAGGGAGTCACGTCCCAGAGACAGCTGTTCCATCCCTGGCTTTTCAGTTCTTAGGAAGCTGTTTCCCATATTTGAGCAAAAAGTGCCCCCCCACCGACTCCTTGTCTAATCAGTTATAGTTCACTCTGCTGTCCACAGGAAAAGCCCTGAATGTATATGAAAACATTTTGTCCTTACAAAAAAAAAAAAAAAAAAG
>NW_026000242.1:11654801-11693398 GCF_001458135.2 Marmota marmota marmota
AAAAAAAAAAAAAAAAAAAAGACCCTCTTAACCCAAACAACTGATGTCCTCTCCTGTTCTGTTGGTTTTGGACCCACCGCCATTCTCTCCGCTCCTGCCTGGATTCTTTCCCATTTATAAACAAACATCAGACTTAGATTGAAGCATCAGATCCAAAATCTACTCCAGGTGAAGTATTAAAAGAAAGGAAAACAAAGTGCTCATGAGTTAATTATAATTCAATCCCTCCACTTCAGCTTCCCAACAGAACTATAGGACTTGAATAGCTGGCCAGGAAAAAATGGCTAGTTACCTCCAATGTCCACTTCCCTTGTTTTTTTCACTCAGGCAAAATAGTTCCATTCTAACTATCCATTTGCAGCTGTGTCACTGTGAATAATCCATAACCAAGGAGATTTAAGCAGAAATGAGGGGGAAACTTTCTACAAGCCTCCTTAAGAGGGAGAGGGTGGATTCTTCTTTCCCCCTTTTTCCATCCTGCTTCTGGAACTAAGATGTGATGCCTGGAATGCTAGCACTCATATTAAACCCTGAGGATGAGGATCACATGCCGTAGCAATCAGATAAGGAACCTAGTCCCTGGCAACTCTGTGAGAATGCCATACCAGTGCAGGTGGCCTGACTCTAGATTCCTTTTATACAAAAGGAAAAAAAAAGTTTGAACTTCTCTTTGAGTTAAGCAATAATTTTATTTTAATTATTCATTCAGACTTAACCCTAAATTAACTACCCTGAAGGACTGCATATTTATTCCCAAAAAATCTCTCAACTAGATAAATCTGAAAATGGGAAAATCTAGCTATCATCAATAATTTTTTCTTCCTTTTTTTTCTTTAATTTTTTTTTTTTTTTGTAGCAGGGATTGAACCCAGGGGTGCTTTACCACTGAGCTATAGCCCTTTTTATTTTTTTATTTTGAGATAAGATCTCACTAAGTTTTTTAGGCCTCACTAAGTTGCTGAGGCTGGCCTTGAACTAGTGATCCTTCTGCCTCAACCTCCCTGCTGGGATTGCAGGCATGCACCACCATGCCCAGCGTCAACTTCTTTAAAAGCCTAACAAAACTTTGTTGAAGCTCAGGAATGATGTGAACAGATTATAACAAAGAAAACTTATATTTTATGTGTAGTTTTCTGCAGCTGCTCTAACAAATTCCCACAAACTTCAAAAGAAATTTATTCTTTTAAAGTTCTGGCATCTAGGAGCCCCAAATCTGTATCACTGGGCTGAAATCAAGGTGTTAACAGAGGAATTTCCCTTCCTCACCCCTCTAGCTTCTGGTGGCTTCCAGCACTCCTTGGCTTGTAGTCCCATCACTCCAACATCTGCCTCTGGGTCTCATTGCCTTCTCCTCATCTTCAGTGACAAATCTCCTTTTGTCTCCCTCTTATAAGGCTACACATTATTGCATTTAATGTTCACCCAAATAATAGAAGATAATTCCTAATCACATATGCAAGTTCCCTTTTACCATTTGAAGTCACATGCACACAGTCCAGAGACTAGGGCATGGATGTCTTTGGAGGACTATTATTTTGGCCTACCATGACTGGACAGTAAATATGACTCTTCTCAGAGTTTAAGCTGCAAACTTTGCAGTGGTGTCACCCCCTAGTTCCTGGCCTGCACATGCCCTCCAGGGATCACTTACTGTCCTGCACAAAGTGCCCTGGTACACACCACCCATAGCCAGGGTGTTTAGGTTTCGGACTTTTCAGATTGGCTGCACCAATTTGCATTCCCACCAGCAATGTATGAGTGTGCCTTTTCCCCACATCCTTGCCAACACTTATTGTGGTTTGTATTCTTGACAGCTGCCATTCTGACTGGAGTGGGATGAAATCTTAGAGTAGTTTGATATGCATTTCTCTAATTGCTAGAGATGTTGAACATTTTTTCATATGTTTGTTGATTGATTGTATATTGTCTTCTAAGATGTGTCTGTTCAGTTCCTTGGTCCATTTATTGATTTTTTTTGGTGTTAAGATTTTTGAGTGTTTTATAGAGATCCGTGCTCTATCTAATATGTTTGTGGTAAAGATTTGCTCTCTATTCACCTCACTGATTATTTCTTTTGCTGATAAGAAGCTTTTTAGTTTGAATCCATCCCATTTATTGATTCTTGGTTTTAATTCTTGTGCTACAGGAGTCTTATTAAGAAAGTTGGGGCCTAATCCAACATGATGGAGATTTGGGCCTACTTTTTCTTCCATTAGGTACAAGGTCTCTGGTTTAATTCCTAGGTCCTTGATCCACTTTGAGTTGAGTTTTGTGCATGGTGATAAAGGTTTAATTTCGTTTTGTTACATGTTGATTTCCAGTTTTCCCAGAATCATTTGTTGAAGAGGCTATCTTTTCTCCAAAGTACGTTTTTGGCACCTTTGTCTAATATAAGATAACTGAAGTTATGTGGATTAGACTCTGCGTCCTCTATTCTGTACCATAGGTCTACAGATCTATTTCAGTGCCAATACCAAGCTGTTTTTACTACTATTGCTCTGTAGTATAGTTTTAGGTCTGGAATAGTAATCAATAGAGGACTCCATCAGAAGCCTACCAATCAATAGTAATCAATAGAGGATGCCATCAGAAGCCTACCAACCAAGAAAGGCCCAGGACCAGATGGATACACAACTGAGTTCTACAAAACCTTTAAAGAAGAACTAACACCAATACTTCTCAAACTATTTCATGAAATAGGAAAAGAGGGAACACTTTCAAACATATTTTATGAGGCCAATATCACCCTGATTCCAAAACCAGTCAAAGACCCATCAAAAAAAAGAAAACTTAAGACCAATATCTCTAATGAATATAGATGCAAAAATTCTCAATAAAATTCTGGCAAATTGAATACAAAAACATATCAAAAAGATAGTGCATCACGATCAAGTAGGGTTCATCCCAGGAATGCAAGGTTGGTTCCACATATGGAAATCAATAAATGTAATTCATCACATCAATAGACTCAAAGATAAAAATCATATGATCATCTCAATAGATGCTGAGAAAGCATTTGATAAAATACATCATCCCTTCATGTTCAAAACACTAGAAAAACTAGGGATAACAGGGACATACCTCAACATTATAAAGGCTATCTATGCTAAGCCCCAGGCCAACATCATTCTAAATGGAGAAAAATTGAAAGCATTCCCTCTAAAAACTGGAACAACACAGGGATGCCCTCTATCACCATTTCTATTTAACATATTTCTTGAAACCCTAGCCAGAGCAATCAGACAGACGAAAGAAATTAAAGGGATAAGGATAGGAAAAGAAGAACTCAAGTTATTATTATTTGTAGATGATATGATTCTATACCTAGAAGACCCAAAACATTCCACCAGAAATCTCCTAGAACTAATAAATGAATTCAGCAAAGTAGCTGGATATAAAATCAACACCCATAAATCAAAGGCATTTCTGTACATCAGTGACAAATCCACTAAAAGTGAAACTAGGAAAACCACCCCATTTATAATAGCCTAAAAAAAATACTTGGGAATTAATTTAACGAAAGAGGCAAAAGACCTCTACAATGAAAACTACAACACACTAAAGAAAGAAATTAAATAAGACCTTAGAAAATGGAAAGATCTACCTTGATCTTGGATAGGCAGAATTAATATTGTCAAAATGACCATACTACCAAAAGCACTATACAAATTCAATGCAATCCCAATCAAAATCCCAATGGAATCCCTTATAGCAATAGAAAAAGTAATCATGAAATTCATCTGGAAAAATAAGAGATGGAGAATAGCCAAAGCAATCCTTAGCAAGAAGAGTGAAGCTGATGATTCCTCTCTCTTGCAGCCTTTAAGATTCTATCCTTATTCTGTATGTTAGGCATTGTCATTATAATGTGACTTGATGTAGATCTACTGAAACTTTGTACATTTGTTGTCCTATAAGCCTCTTATATTTGATTTTCCAATTTGTTCTTCATGTTTGGGAAATTTTCTGAAATTATCTCATTGAAGAGATTTTGCATTCCTTTGGTTTGAATCTCTGTGCCTTTCTCTATCCCAATAACTCTTAGATTTGGTCTTTTGATGCTATCCCATAATTTTTGGATGTCCTATTCATGTTTTCTTACCATCTTGACTCTGTGGTCAACTTTATTTTCCAGATTGTATACTTTATCTTCATTATCTGACATTCTGTCTTCCAAGTGATCTAGTCTGTTGGTGATGCTTTCTATTTTTTTTCTTTTTGGTTTATTGTTTCCTTCATTTCAAGGATTTCTGATTTTTTTTTCAGAATCTCTATCTTTTCTTGAAGTAAACTTTTGCTACCTTTATTTGCTCTCTTATCTCTTTGTTGGAGTGATCAATTTTTGCCTGTATTTGCTCATTTAGGTCATTCTTTAATTCACAGATCATTTTAATTATGTACATTCTGAACGCCTTCTCTGACATTTCATCAACTTTGCTGGCAATTGGTTCTGTTATTGTAGTATCCTGGTTTGTTTGGGGCAATTTCTTCCCTTGTTTTTTTCATGTTGTCTGTGTATCTTCCTTTCCTGCCATGCGGCTCTGAGGTAGTACAGGTTTCTACCCTACAGTCTTAAAGTGTCTGTGTAGATTATCTCTACCTTACCTTGGTGTTGGGTTTCCAGACCCTACCAGTGTCCTGCTATGGATGCTACTGCAACTATAGGTGGTGGCAGCAATAGACAAGGTGACTTGAGATAGCAGTAGGGGGTGTCCCATGATGGATGCAACCTCTTTCAAAGATGAGGCTAAAAGGGTGGGCCTTACACTGGCTTTGGGATGCCTGCTCCAAGATGTGGCTGCTTCTAGACCCTGTCTGTTATAGCAAGGTGGAGGCTATTATGTGGGGAGGGCTATGGCAATGACTGCAGTGTCCCAAGACGGAGGTAGATTAGGCCTGGGCTTCCAGATGGGCTGGAGGTTGGGAGCAGAACTGGGTCTACCCTGGGCCTGAGCTCCCCCATGGGTGGTGGAGATGATCCTGGGCAGGGCCTGGGCTCTGGCGTTGGTCTGCTGGTCTGCAGGGGAGGTCCTGGACTGGGGCCTGAGCTCTGGCATAGGTCTGCTGATGGGCAGGCGGATGCAAGCCTGGACAGACTTTTGTCACACACTATTATCTTATATTCTGGTCCCCATTCAGGGTTTCAAAGAGAATAATTTACTAACCATAGTCTCTTCTACAGCCCAACAGGGGACTCTGTCCCAGGCCAATGAATGTTCTCCAAGCCTCTGAGTTCCCCTAAAATTTATCTGCTGTTCTCCTTCATCCTCCTTCCCCCTCCCCCACAAAGAGGGGTATATGAGCTTCTGAATTTGTGGGGATGGTGAGTGACTGCCCCCATGCACATTAATAAATATGTGTATCTTTTCTCCAATAATCCAACTTTCATCAGCTTATTCTAGCAAACCCTACAAACCTCAGAACACAGTGGTAAGATTCACCCATTCATTCATTTGCACAAAGGTAAGGTTATACGGTGACAGGCCTGTGCTAGAATTAGAGTCAGGTGAGTTTGAAATATATCCCAGTATTTTCCTTTTACTTAACCTCAATGAGTTTTAGTTTCCTCATCTGCAAAACGGAGATAGAAAAATAATTCCCACCTGGTGAGGTTACTATGAGAATTAGGAAAAAGACATATGAAGTAGGCAGCCCCAAACCTAGCTCACAGTAGATGCTGGGTAAATAGAGGCTGAAGTTTTCTGTTCAGTTTTCCCTCCAATGGTGGGACATCCTCCTGGTGCAGGAGATGCAATCACAATCCAGACAGACTTCCCCTGAAGATGCTCAGTCCAGCGTAGATTCCCATACAAGCCATCTATTGTGGACCTTGTGCTCCAGGGTAGGTTTGAACAGGATGGGAGAGGAATCAATTTGCTTTGGGTCTCTTGGCTTGTCATATTCTCAAAACAGGAAATTCCAGAGAAGAGTGCACTTGTGTACAGAGCCCTGCCATGCAATAGGGTGACCTAGAGCTGCTGGAAGTCCCACTTCCTGAGAGCAAATGCTGACTTCCAGAGACACTCAACCTGCACAGGATGGACCCAAGCCACTGAGCGTTGCACTGAGACCCTCTTCTCATTGATTACTCATATAAGGAAAATGTCCCCAATTTGGGATTTAGTTTAATGCTAAAAATTAGAGGTAAATTAATTAAGATATAACTTCAACAACACCAGCCTTCCCTCATCAACAGTTCCTAAGACAGGACAGGCAGCATTAATTGTTGCAATTAATTAGGCATTAAACTGATAATGGGTACAGCTGCTAACAATTAACAGCTAATTATGTCAAGCACTTTAACCATTTCACAAAAGAAATGGAAATTGGATGGAAGGGAGAGGGAGATGAAAAGAGAGAAAGTACTTACCTTGTAAACAAATGAGAGGCAGTTAGCTCCAAATGCAGCTGGATCCGGCTTAGAAATGATACAAAAAGTTGATATGAGCCCTGTCCCCAACAAGGCTGAGGTGCATGGAAACTCTGCAAGTCTGAATTTGAGCAAGAGAGACTGGAATAGTGATCAGAGCCAACAAAAGCCAAGCTGCACCTTCAGTACTTGGAAGATATTAGACAATGTAAGCTCCACAATAATCTACATTGTATTATTACTCCATTGTGTAATACTCCACTGACTATTAGTATCACTACTACTTTGTGGATGAGGAAACTGAGGCACACAGTTTCATGACTTGCCCAAGTTACTCATTTACTGTTAAAGCCTGGATTCAAACCCAGGTGCATCAAAACCCCAAAGCAAAATGAACCTCGCCAATTTGCTGAATCCTTGATAGTCCTCAAAACCCAGAGAAATGATGTTGTATTGATCTGTAAACTGAACTGATTAATTTTAAGAAAAAAGAAAAAGTAGTTCAAACTGGAACGAGCATTTTCCAAAGTGATAAAGCTGACAGAAATCCACAAATTCAAATCAAGCCCAATCCAAACCTCTTTTCCTTTGTGCTCCTGATTGAGGACCTATCTCCTTCTTCTCTAGGAAGGATCTGTCATCCCACGAGGAGCTGCCAAGCAGCTCCTTGGGGAACCCTGAAATCCATTTCACCAACGGACTTGGCAGTAAGCATCATTGGCTGGATTTTACTTAGGGCTTTTGTTTCCAACAAGCTGTATCTTTATCATCTCATGGAAGAGGAAAGGAGAGGAAAAAGAAGAATCAGGCCAAATTACACACACACACACACACACACACAATCTTTTTTAGATGATTATACAAACAAGGAAAGGGTTGCAAAGAAAGGGGTTGCAGCAAGAAGTATTAAGTCTACTTATTCTCATTTAAAGACAAGAAAAAGAAAGGACTGGTTCCCTAGTGTCCTACGTGACAGCAGGTAAAGCCAAGACTGAAAACTAAGGTCCCCTGCTTTGCAGCAGTACATCTCAAACTTGAATGTGAGTTAGGATCTACAAGAAAATTGGTTGAAACACCCAACCTAGGTCTCATCCCCATAGAATCCAATTCATTCTATTTGTGAGGGACTCAGAAGCTGCACTTCTGATAGGCTCCCCAGGATGCAGTTGCTGCTTGTCCACAGACCACACTTTAAGAACCTCTGCTCTATTCTGCCCCATGTCTGGCTGCTCATCCTCATCCTGAGCCACCCACCTCATCAAGGCCCACTATTTTCTCCAGAGTGAGCTCCTCTCCCATTCTGGTCCTGAGGGTGCCAGTGCTTGTGCTAATTCCATTGATTAGTAAGATCAGCTATGGTATTTGATCATCCTTGACCAAGACTGTTTTCAAACTCAGAAAATGGGGCAAACAGCATCCTGTTCTCATACCCTGCACCACCTTGAGAGTAGCAGAGAGTTCTGTTAGCTAGGAATAAAAAGGAAACTGTCCTAAATTGGAATAGTACTAGGAAGACTTCCCAGGCCACAAGCGCTTTTGCTTATATTACTCTTGACTCCTCAGGACTGCTGAGCAGCCAACACCTTCCCTCTGTCTTTGCCAGAGGGAGACACCAATGGCCTCCCTTAGTCCATCCTATCATCTCCTGGAGCTGAGACTAAAGCCAAGTGAGGAAAGCAGGTATGTGTATCACCTCCCAGGTGTATGTTCTCAGGAGCAGTCTGTTCGGAATACAGGATGGGGCAGGAGGCTGAGCTCCATGGAGTACATCATCACTGCAGAGATGCTTTCTTGCTTGTTTCAGGCTGCTGTGTGCAGCTGTGAAGGGAAAATTGCCTGGAAACACTTGACCCAACCAAGGCAAAATCTTGAATATACTGCAGTCCCAGATCCCCATCTTCTAGAACTTGTGCCCTCTCCTTCAAAGGACTCAGGGCTCCAGTCTTGGTATCATAAAGGGAAGTTGCTGATAAAACATTGGGAATGTCATCATCTTCCCCAGGGTCATTTAAAAAGAAGATCATCAGGAACCTCCATCCATTATTAGTAGAAGTAGAAACTTCTCTTTTCTCTGAAGGGAAACATGTTAGTGCATGAAAGACCCTAAAGGTGCAATTCTGCTTCTAGGAATCAGCTCTAAGGAAATAATTGGCAAAAGCTCAAAGATGGACACTCACCACAATATCACTGATAATAGCAAAATAAATAAATAAATAAACAACCTAAACACATGGATAAAAATAGAAGTTTGGTTAAGTGAATCATAGGAAGTAAAATATTATGCAACTAATAAAAATGATGTTATACACATAAGAAAATGTTCATAATAACAATGTCAAATTGTAAAGTACAGTCATAAAATGGTGTATATAAAATAATATTTTTTATAAAACTGTATGTGGCTGTGAGTGTATCATCTCTGGAGAGAAAAAAAAAACACTAAAAGGACATACACCAAAAGGTTGATAGTGGTTATCTTTGCATGATGAGTATACAGGAAATTTCTGGGCTTTTTCCTTTATGCTTCTTTTATGTATTTTTCAAGCATCTGAATTTTCTACACTGAGCATACAAAGGAGTCTGAAATAAAATCATAGAATAAATAAAATAGTTACTAGTGATATGATTTTAGGTGTACTGAATGGGCCATGATAAATGTTTTAGGGTATTCTTGCTATTGTTTCTGGTCTTTATTCCCACGTAATAGACTGAGAAGAATAATTGCAAATACAATTATAAATTTTTAAAAAATTTACATGCACATGTGCAATAGATCAATGGACTAGTATAAGAAAACATGTTTTCTGTATGTAATCTACATATTCATCGGTCCCTTCTCCTTTCCATCCTCCCCTCTGAGCAACAAAGATTTTTTTTCTTCATCATGTCTCCTAGCAGCCAAACACAGGCACTGTTAATGAATATTAATTGACCTAACATCTTGTGGTGATGCAACTGTGCACATTTCCCTGTCTCATTTGGTTGCTAGGGAACCATGTGAGACAGCCAGGGGGCCCTGGGACCCAGACCTTTTAAGTGCAGGGCAAGGTTAAACCACAAATCAGAAATACTCTGCCTGATTAATTGTGCATGCAAGCAACTGTGTGTATATATGTGGTCCTATCAAATAAACAAAAAGCAAATAAATAGCAATAGGCAGTTAGGCAGTCGGAAAGCAAGCCGATGGAGAATGCATGTGGACTCTCAGTTACTGGAGCCCCTCCCCATGGAACTCCTGAACCATTCTTTCTTCTGCAGTCCTGTCCCAGGTATCTGCTAGTGCCATTGCTCTTTCCTCACCATCACTAAAGGTCTAGAGTGGGACCACAGGTTGGTTCTGGAGGCAGCACCTGGCAAGGAGGAGAAGCAGTGTGAAATTTAGATGCAAATGCCCTGAAATCATAGGCATCACTTTCCATCATCCCATGGCTTATATTAGATGCAGGTAAGCTGATCAGCAGATCTGGCCTACCTGCAATTCCTTCTGCACCTGACTTGGACTCTTCTTCTTTCCTTTCCTCTTTTCCTTCTCTTCTGTCTATTCAACTGGCAGAGACCTCATCCTTTTCAGTGCTAGGCCCTGGTCTGGCTACCTTGCCCCTTTACTCTGCACAAGGAACAAGCTTTATTGCCCAGGCTCCAGGAACACGATGCTTATAGAGACTGCCCCACTCCCTAAGCCTCCTGCTTCCTCTAGGCTTTTCCCTCTAAATCCCTACTTTATTCCAATTTTCTTAACTATTCCTTCTTTCCACTGGAAGCACCCTGCCTACAAAATAAAGAAGTTGCTGTCCTTCAGTCGCACAGGCATATCAAAGGCTATCTCTATTCTGTCTGGCAGGCTCCCTAAAGGGGAGGGTTGAGCTCTAGTGGCATCTGCAGTTGTGGCTGGGAAATGGAAGGGCGAGTGAAAGGGTGTGAGCCTGAGGGTGGGTGCTCTCCTCTGGGCTTCATCTGTTTTCCCCTCAAGCACCTGAAATCAAACACAACCATAAGAATTTCTTTCCAAAGACTGTCCCATCTGTCCATATAAAAAATAGTGTTCTTTCTTTTCATTTCCATTCATTCATTCAACAAATAAATAGCAATAGGCAGTTAGGCAGTCGGAGAGCAAGCCAATGGAGATGCATGTGGACTCTCAGTTACTGGAGCCTCTCTGTGTCCAGATTTTCCCTGGGCCCCATGTATATTCAGTGGTGCTTCCAAATAGACACAGTCCCCAGTGTTAGGGAGTTTAAAATCCTATGGGGAATCCAAAAAATAATCAAATAACCTCACAGATAAATATAAAACCATAACTGTGGATTGATAAGAAGGGAAATATGGAGCCACTGGAAGAGGGGGCTGCTGTCCTAATGTTCAGGAAAAAAAGGCTTTACTAATGATGTTGACTCTATTTGAGAAATACTAACTCTTAACTGGGCATAGAGGAACAGGCCTATAATCCCAGTGACTTGGAAGGAGGAGGCAGGAGAATCCCAAGTTCAAAGCCAGAATCCTAAATTCAACTTATCCAGGCCCTTAGCAACTTAGAGAGACCCTGTCTCGAGATAAAAAATAAAATGTGATGGGGATGCGGCTCAGTGGTAGAGAGCCCCTGTGTTCAATCCCCTGTCAAGAGACAGAGAGAGAAATAAAGACAGAAAGAGTGAGAGAGGAGAGACAGACAGACAGAGAGAGAGAGAGAGAGAGAGATAGAGAGAGAGAGAGATACTGTTCACATCCATTGACCTCACCATCATGAAACAATGCATGTTTCTTCTTTCTGGGTGGAGAAGGCATTGGGAGCTTGGAGGGTAAAATGTTCTAGGCTCCTTTAAATGGAAAAGAAAACTATTCTCATTTGTTTTCATTCTCTCTCCTCCTTCCTTTGAATTTGAAAATGTTTAATTCTCACCAAAGATCAGAAGGAAACAGCAGGCCATTAAGCACAAAGACCCCTCCCTAAAGAGATGGCTTCCAGTTGCCATAGACTTTTTTACTGGCTGGCATCGTGGATGGGAGGAGAGGTGAGGAGCACAGGTGTAAAGGTCAGAGGAACTGGGAAGGCAGAGGGCTCTGTTCAGGAGAGAAGAGCATCCTGAGAGCAGTGGGAAATCCTAAGGTGAGAACAGAAAGAAAGAAACAGACAAGGAAAAGCAGAGGCCAGAGGCCAGTGAGAGAGACCAGCAGAGATGTCTAAGGGGAACACAGAAGACAGAACTATGGCTGCCTTCCCTGATTTCCACTACAAAATCTCAAGTACAATCTGTTTCCCAAATATCTGCTGGAGTCAATTTGTGAGAAGGAATTGAGTCTATTTCAAGATTAGTTTGGAAAAACAGAAGCTGCCCCAGTCACAGCTGGATGATCTCATCACTGGAGGGCATCCAAAGAGGCTGTCCAGCTCTGAGCCGGCAGTCCCCTCACTTATTTCTCCAGATAGACGTCTGGTTTCTGTTTGGACTCAATCAAAAGTAAACGTGTTTGAACTTGCCCCTTCCGAAGGTAGTAGATCTAATGCAGAGGAGGTTTGTCCTTATATTGAAAGCTTATATTGAAATCTGCCCATAACGTCCATATCCTGGGCCATGGTCCACTTGGGAGTCACATAGATGAGATTAGTTCCTCATCATGGAGAGTCTGTTAGATACACAAGACACCTCCTTCTCCTTCATGTCACTCTCCCCATTCACTCATCGATTTATTCCTTCTTCAAATGCTCACTGCAAGCCTGCTCTGTGATGTTCAGTGATTGAGCATCTGCAAGACAACTACAAAAAAAAAAAAAAAAAACAACAGTAAAAAAAGAAAAGCCAGCCTTATCCTCAGCTGCCCAGACTTTCCTGTGAGGGACAGAATATGTGGACAATTTCCATACAGAGAAGTGAGCCACCCAGAGAGAATGCCCATCCTTTTAGGGCATGAAGTTAGCTATATTTTTATAAAGATGGTTTTCATTCTTCGAGGTTCTGGATGGAACCTCTCTATCCAAGCGGAGATACAGAGGGGACTCGGTGCCTGTGAGCCATGGGGTCGGCAGGTTGGAATAAGGGATGCCGAGCAAATAGAGTCTGCCTTTGAGATCCAGCCATTCCACACACAGTTCATAGATGCAATAATTCCTTGTATCTAAAAGACATCTGAGCACAACCTCAGGAGATGAACTGTCCAAAGAGGGGTTAAGGAGGGGTAAGGAAGAATGGCTTTCTGATACTGGCCAAGTCAATAAGAACAAATACATAATCTGTGTTGCCTGAATCCCATGACCCCTCGGAGCCTCTGATTCTGAAAACAGAAACACCCCCCTATGTTCTATGCAACGGAACTTGCTAACTGGGCTTTCCTATGATAGGAAATTTTTAGGCTTTGAATTGGACCTCTCTGGTCTACCTCAGGAATCTGGACCACAAGATTCTAGGCTGGTCAGGAAGGGAGTCAGCAAAATGAGAAATGCCTGGAAAGTGAACTTGATTAGACATATCAGATTGACAAAACTCACAGAGTGGTCCAAGCCTCTCTCAGCTTGTCCCGTGGCAGTATCCCAGGGGCCACATGCCTCTGTCCTGTGGAGGAGGCGTTTGGGCAATGCAGGCATCAGAGCTGCCAAGTGCAGGTCAATCTGGCCGTGAAACAGGGGCATGAGCCAGGGAGCCCAGAGCCCACTGGCCACAGCCACAGCTGCCTGTTGGTGCCTTAGGGCCTAGAATCTAATACACAAGAATACTCAGACCTTTCTGTGAATTCAATTATTTGTCTCAGTATCAGGAATCAAATACTGTTTTATAACATCCTGAGACCAAAAGTAGTTATGCAATAGTATTTTCTTTCCTTTATCTCCTTACCAAACCATCTTAAACAAGGGATTATCTTTCCTCTGGTAGTCTAAAAACAAACATAGGAATTTAACATGATGCAGTCACTTTGAAAAAGAATTTGGCAGTTCCTCAAATTTTTATATGCAGAGTTTCAACCCATCAATTTGCTCAGTTCACTTCCTAGGTATCTACCCAAAAGAAATGAAAACATACAGCCATGAAAAAACTAGTACATGAATGTCCATGGCAGCATTATTTGTGGTAGACATAAATAGAAATAACCCAAATATCTATCATCTGGTGAATGGATAAGCAAAATGTAACTGTATCCAAACAATGGATACATTCTAGAACATAGATAAACCTTGAAAACATGTTAATCAATAGAAGCAAGTCACAAAAGACCACATATGGTATGAATTCATTTATATGAACCATCCAGAATAGGCAAACGTATCAAGAAAATAGATTTCGATTACCCATGGCTGGGAGTAGGGGGCGTGGGAGTGGGGTGGCACATGATACTAATGAGTACAAGTTTTCTTTCAGGGAGAATAAAAACATTCTAAAATGGGACCTAGGTTGGTTCCACAGCTTAGCTATTGTGAATCAGGCTGCTATAAACATGGATATCACCATGTCTGATGCGTAAGTTTTATACCAATAAAACCAAGAAGGAACAAGGAGCAGGGAAAGGGAGGAGAAGGTAGCAAATTTTAATACCTTCCTGGTGGTACGAGCAATAGTCTCTGGTCCCTAGATGGTGCATGTACCCACAATGGTGAGATAAAGTACTGCCCAGGGAAAGAAATACTCCTTAAAAACTTTTCTCTGGAATCTCATCTTGTGACCCTGTCAGGAACACTTCTAGACTGTTATTCTGGTAACCACCTATGAGCCACACTGCCCTCTAACCACACCCTCTTTCATAGTCCCCTCCCACATCGACTCTGGGCATGACACATACTTGGCTTAGTCGATGGGACATTAGCAAGCATAGCACAAACAGAGGAGGGTGAGTACTTAACGGTGGGATTTACCCACTTGGAACACTCTCACCTGAATCCCTGAGCCACCAGGAGAAGAGGTTCAGCAACTCACTGGAGAGCTCACATGAACAGAGAAAATGAACAGAGAGTCCCCAGCAGCCACCAACCATTCCAGCCATCCCAGCTAAGGCAGGATCTGTAGAGTGAAGAGGCCACTTGGATGTTCAGACCCCAGCCACTCTTGGAACCAAAGGATCACCTAGCTGAGCCCAGGACCAGTGGCAGAATCTTGAAATACAAAACATCATCATTATTTAAGCCATGAAGTTTTGCAGTCACTTGTTTTGGAATAAATACTGAAACAACCCAAAAGACCTGACAACCCTCCCTTCCTATCATTCAACTGATTTGAAGATGGACTTGAATCTGATGCCCTTGAATTCTGAATGTATTTAAGGAAAAACACGGTTTTAATGTGTGTATAACATGCCATTTGTCACTGTTGTTTAGTGCCATTTAACACAATATTTATCTGATTGGCATATCAGTTACTTCGCATCACTGAGAATTGGCTGTAACAGGGATTCTGTGTGCTTGGCAATGAGAAGATTGATTATGGTTATTATACTAATGGCTGGAAAAATGAATTTCATCAGGAAAGTTGTTTTGAAGCTTCAGTGACAGGCCTGGTGGGTTTAGTCACTCAACACCATGGCTGCCTGCATGCAGAGTGTGGATCCTGCAGCACTGGACCAAGATGGGGGAGCTGGCAGGGCACATCTGCACGACCAGATAAAGTGCTGCCCAGAGACAGAAACACTTCTTAAACCCTTTTCCCTAGAGCCTCATCTCTTGTCCCATTGACTGGACCATCTTAGCAAGCAAAGTGTTTTGGAAACGATTCTGTATTTTTCCATCAAGGGGTGGACCTCCCCTCCCCAGACAACGCAGTGGGAGCCTGCTAGGAATACCTGACTTTCTTTGTGGCTTCAGGCCATCTGCTGCCTGATCTGCGATTGCGCAGGGAGAGCAACTGTTTTGAAAATATTAGCTGTACACATGTTTTCTTATGTAATGAAACATTTTGACAGTTAAGACTATGCCAAATAAAAGGCTTCCACAGAAGCCTTGCTGAAGGGATAGAATTTAGGTGTATATTTTAAAAGATAAACTTGGAAATTTGGGGGCTAGCAGCAGTGTTTTCTCTCTCCATAGAAGGTTCTCATCACTCAACTCAATTAATGGCTTCATTTCCCCATTTTATCTCATCACAGTTGCACAAGTACAGGGTCTTGGTAGAAGAGAGGTCATCTTCCTGTTAATAGAAGCCTTGCTTCAAATTCCTGTCACAGTCACAAGAGGAACTGTGTGTGATTCCCGGTCTCCCCTCAGGACCCAGCTTCTCCACAGCTTCATTAGACTCACGGAGACCTGAACAGACCTTTAGCCCCTGAGAAGGAAAATGAGATTTGCTGGATGGTTTCAGGAAGGGGCCAAGCCTGGCGACAACACAGCATTAATGAAATGCACCTTCTGAGCCCTTTAATTGCTTCTAGTAGCACTTCACTTACAATCAATGTTCTCTGCCCCACAGCAATTTTCTTGTTTTGAAAAATAATAGTGTGACACACGCTTCAATTAGAAGACACAGACTGGCCACGCTCCCTAGCACCCACTGGACTATCCCCACCTGAATTACACCCCAACCATTGACAAACAAATGGAAAGGACACAGAAGCTGAGAGGGTATCTCTGTAATTGAGCTGCAAAATGAGAGGAAACAGAAGAAGTGCTTCTATTAATAATGACGCAGTAATTGGAGGTCACCCAAAGAGAGCCCTGGTCACTCAACATTCACATTAGCTTTGCATGAAAACCATTATAGATCTTTCTAAAGGAATAATGTGAGCAATAGTGAGGTTATTTATCAGATTTACCCAGTACCAGCCAGGCTGTTCTTCCATCCCAGGGGAATTGGACCAGCCTAAAGCACCTTACTGCAAGAGAAAAATCATTTTGATTGGGGCCAGGGGGTAATTAATGTAAAGTTCAATTGTATGCCAAAATAGACCCCATATACTCTAAGCCATTTTATAGGCATTTTCTCCTGTAGGAAGTGTATGTGAATAGTGGCCTCCTAAGGAAAGGAGAGCATCCTATACTTGCAAG
Organism: Marmota marmota marmota; assembly: GCF_001458135.2. Classification (NCBI taxonomy): domain Eukaryota; kingdom Metazoa; phylum Chordata; class Mammalia; order Rodentia; family Sciuridae; genus Marmota; species Marmota marmota. Next base: position 11,671,127 of record NW_026000242.1, read on the forward strand.
GCAGAACTGGCAGGCCCTGGGGAAGGAGAGAGGCAGAGGCAGAGTACAGGGAGCGCGTTCAATCTGACATCTGAGTCTCATTGATCTCATTTGGAAAAAAATAATCCCCAGCTTTCTCCATTTTTCCCCAACTGGATTGAGGGAAATTTATTATTGTTTAATGAGTCAATATCAAATTCTAATAAAGAGATCATGTTTTGGATAGCCGTTTTGTGGATGGATCATTATGGAATCAAGATAACTCTGCATATATTAAAATTGTCTGTTGCCTTAAATATAATACCATCAAAATAGGTTTCTTTTGCAAAGGGAGTTCTATTTACATGAATCATAACATCCCCAAAATGATATCTGCACAGGGATATTGTTGAAGTGATATTAACAACTCCTCCTCTGTGTCAGGTTTTAAGGCTCCTTTAAGACACCTTTCAAGCTCTGTCCTTGACTACAGCTGTGACCCTGCACACCATGGATTTGCTCCTATGCTTCCTGGATTACCTGGAAGACAACCATATCTCTCACATGCTGTGTTTCCCTTGCTAGAACAAAAACCTGGGATGATCAACCAATAAGAGTAAAGGTTTATTTAAGCTCACAGTTTTGGAGGGTTCGGTCCATGGTTGGTTGGCCTCATTGCTTCTGAGCTTATAATAAGGCAGCATATCATGGCAGGAGCTTGTGGCACAGAATGAAAGAGAGAGCAAAAAAGGGACCAGAGTCCCACATTCTCTTTAAGGGAACACCCCCAGTGACCCAAGATCTTGCGCTAGGCTGCGTTTCTTAAAGGTCTCACCACCTTCCAATAAAGCCACAGGCTAGAGACCAATGTTTCAAGACACAGGGTGTTGGGGGACAATCTGAATCTAAACTAGAGCACATGCCGACCCAAATTTTATAAAAAAAGACAACGTGGCTCTTGACTCACTATCAGCTTCTCAGAGAAAAGCTGAAATTCAAATCTAGTCACACACAAGATTGCAAGCTTAAGGCCAAGAGCTGTGTCTATCCTCCTTTTACCTCATGCCTAGTATAACTTCCTCGGGCAAAGTGAAATATCAAAAACTTTTCTGAAATAAGTTAGTGAAGAAATGGAGAAATAAAATCTCTATTTCTACTTACATTAAACTGGTAAATAAGAGGCTCAGTCAGAGACTGTACTCAGTTGAATAGTACACCCACCAAAAAATTCATGTCCAGTTAGAACCGATAGATGTGCCCCTATTTGGAAATAGGGTCTTTGCAGATACAATAAAGATGAGGCCATACTGGAATAAAGGGAGCCCTAAATCCAATATGACTGATGTCCTTAAATGAAGAGGGAAATTTGGACACAAAGACAAACACACAGGGGAAAAGGTTACATGAAAGCAAGGACAGAGACTGGAGTACTGGACCTAAAAGTTAATGAGTGACAAAGTTTCCAAGCAACCAGCAGAAGCCAGAAGAGGCAAGGAAGAACTCTTCCGTGGAGTCTTTGAGAGAAGCCCGGCCTTGCCAACACAAGGATTTGGGACTTCAATTCTTCAGAATTGCCTAATTTCTTTAAGCCCACAATTTGGGCACCTTGTTACAGCAGCCCTGGGAAACTAATACAGGTGTTGCACAGGTAGAGAGTATTTTATGACTCCCTCAAGATCTGCAGGAAATATCACTTAGAACTCAGTGAGAAAGTAGAGGCCAGTGTAAACCACTTTCTGAGATGCCTGGGCGTGAAGGAAGAGCCACTTTGGCACCATCTGCTCATCCCACCTTCCTCTTTTCTTTTAGACTCATCAGAAAGAAGGAAAGAAGTGCAAGTCACTCATGGCAATCCGTGAGCACACCTGCCTCACAGTACCTTGATCTCCTCAATGGGTGTCCTTTCCTCCACACCACACCTGCCCTTCACACCCAGCTCCATGCTTCTCATCCAAACTCTTAAACCCTAACACCCTCCTCTGTCCTCAACTTCCTGTCCTTATAGCTATCAGTTATATGTCTTCATTCATGTGTTCAATCGACCAACACAGAATCCTGCTCATCACAATTCAGGTGAGACTCGACACTCCAGATTTGGTCCCCTCTGGGGTCTCACTGCAAGTGTGAGTTGCTGTCTGCTCTTCTGAGGATTGTGAGCTACACTGTCCCATATGACTTTCTGTAATGATAGAAATGTTCCGTATCTATGCCATGCAATATAATAACTAGTAGCCACTAGTGTGACTGAATTCTTAATTGTATTAATTTTAATTCATTTAAATATTAATGGTTATATGTGATTCATGAATACCAGAGTAGTGCAGATCTAGAAGCAATTTTTTTAAATCAGACCAAAAGAGCCTGTGTGTGTGTGCGCGCACACATGCACATGCACACAATTTCCCAAAGATGAATATTAATTCTCAGAGCATAAGGAGGAAAAGAAACATTACCTCTTTATTCCTTAATTGGCAAGGCCATCTCCGCCTGCATTGGAGTTAATGTGCTACATGGCTGTGCAGATCAGTTCTAGTTTAATGCATCTCCTCCCAGTCCCCAACCCTTTTCAAATTGTACCCCTTTGGGCCACTGAGAATAAAAAATGGGCCCATTACTGAGCCTCCCACCCCTTAATGGCTGTTCCTTTAGCTACATAAAGATGTGCTGATGCTTTGAAATCACCATTTATAAGGACTTGATTAAGTAAGTTCTTAAAAGGTGTCATTCTTTTTCCCAGTCTGGGGAGAAAGAGAATTAAAGAAGAGATCCTTCTTCCAGTTACAGTTATGCCATCAATGATTTCCCCACTGCATTTCTAGTCTCTCCCTTTCTGCTAGTTCTTTCTCCTTGGCAACAGAAAGTACTGGATTTGAATCTCACTTCTGCTATTTTCCTGGGCCTGATTCCAATTTCTAGTTCTTAGAAGTTTGTGACCTTTCATAAGTTCTATGAGCATTCACATGAATCTAAATCCTATCTATCTGTGTGGATTAAATGGAGTAAGGTATATGACAGGCCTTGTACACTACCTTTTTTCTCTCTTTTTCTAAGGAGGCCTTCTTAAAAATAAGCCTGCAACTTCCCTATGAACAGCCACCAAGAAGCTGGAAACTACCATCAATACATACAGGAAGCTACTCAACTGGCTATATGCCACCCAACACCTGAATATTTGTAACTATCCAAAAGAATGAAGTATTTCACAATAAGCCAGATCTAACCATTAGCATGGCCTTGGAAGAGGTGTGCACGTGGCTTGCTCTGATCACGGTAATGAAAGTGTGATGTCCATGCAGAGTGCCTGATGCAACACAGTCAGATAGAAAGTCTTTCAGCTTCTGTCTTCACACAGTCAGGCCTCTGGTCCTGAAATGAGCATTGGGCTTGTTTCTTTGGTTTGAATCATAGCTGCCTGAGTTAGCCAAGGGAGCCTTTTAAGATTTTTCTCATCTCAGGCGGGCTCTCTGTAGAGCCCTGTTTGATCAATAATAAAATAGCTATCCAGCCACTCTCGCTGAGCACAAAATGGAGTTTGATTTTTCAGAGAGACACCAGTGTGGAGGACAATTCCCAAGGGCAATCTGCTTTGTGCAGATTCAGGACTCAGCTCTGGGTCAGGGCACACCTCAGCTAATTCCCTGATGGTGCATGAGTGTCTGGGACAATGGAAACTCCACGATTGCCTGATGGACATCCTACCCTTCACATGATTTGACATCTTCAATGATGGCAGCAGCCTTCTTTCCTTCTGTCAGTGCACGTGACCAGAGCTTCACCCCATCAAAGTGACAGAGGCTACAGTAGTGGTAGCCACTTACCATTGCCACTTCACTCTCCCTCATTCCTATCACAAATCCCTGAATATATTAGAGTTTAAAACAACAACAACAACAAAACCACATAGCCAGTCACAGTGGAAATGCCTATAATCTCAACAATTTAGGAGGCTAAAGCGGGAGGATCACAAGTTCAAAGGCAGCCTCAGCAACTTAGCAAGGCCCTGTCTCAAAAAAATAAAAAGGGCTGGGATGTGGCTTAATGGTTAAGTACCCGGGTGTTCAATCCCTGGTACCAAGAAAATAAAAAACAACAATTTCATTTCAGTGCATATAAAAACTAAATAACAAAAATGCCAGACTGCCCTTTCTCCTTTTTAAAAATTCCTATGAATTTATTCAAGAAACATTTATTGAGTTTACTAAATGCCAGAATCTGTATTAGACCTGGGGATACAAAGGAGCCCATGATCTAGTAGAGGGAGACAGACCTAAGAACAAGTCTTTGCAGTTCTTAACAAGTAAACGTTGAGATCAATGCCTGGCCGTGGAGTGGGAAGCCACACGGATGTGGGTGTGAATGCCAGCATCCGCTCTCTCTTGATTCCCCACACCTCACTAGCTATTATTCTCTTTTTAATTTTTTTTTCTGGTTCCTTCTCATCTTGCCTGCTCTTAAACATTAGAGGACCCAGGCTGCAGCCTTCATTTTCCATCTGTGTTTGCTTCTGGTGGTTTCATAGCTTTAGGCATTTAGCTCAGTGTGTGACTCTCAATTGTTCCTTCAGCTTTGAGAAACTTCTCAAGTTCTGATCTCTCCCCCATGCCCCAGACTCACCCATCCAAGTGCTTACCTGCCATCTCCTTTTGGACTTAATACAGTTTCCATGTGGTTTGTGCCCTCTAAAATTTATGTCCCTGATATCACAGCTTTGGGAGGTGCTATCTTTAAGAAGTGACACCTCTTCAAGGAGGATATGGCCTTTGTCCCAGGAGTGAGTTGGCTCTTGCAGGAACCAGTCCGTGATCCACAAGAGCAGATGATTACAAAGCAAGTTCACCCCCGGTGCTTGGTCTTCTCTCGTGTGTACCTGTTTGCTTTTCTGCTCTTCCACCATGAGATGAAGCAGTGTGTAGCCCTCACCAGATGTCAGGATCATGCTCCTGGACTTACCCATTTCCTGAACCATAAGCCAAAATAAATCTCTGTTCTTCATAAATTACTCAGTTGTTTCATTATAGCCACAGAAAACAAACTAAAACAGATGTCTACTTGAGATCTCACACTTCAGTGGATTCAAACTGAATCCTGGCCTTCCCTGAGGAAGTCTGCCTCTCCCAGTCCACACAGCTCAGCTGATGGCAACTACATCCTTGTAATTGCTCCAGTCAAAACCACCAGAGTCACTGGATTGCTGCCTTCCCCCACAGCCCATGTCCAATCCCTCAGCAAATCCTTTAAGCTGGCTACAAGAAAAAAAATAGACAAAATATTTAACAGTTTATTTGAGCAAAGAACAATTCATGAATTGGGGAACACCAGACCAGAAGAGGTTCAGAGAACTCTGGTCTGCAATAGGGACAGGGAATATTCACAGACAGAACAGGAAGTACAGAAATAGCTGATTGGTTACAGCTGGGCCTTTGCCTTATTTGGACATGGCCTGATCAGTGGGCTGCCTGTGATTGGCTGAAGTTGGCTGTTTGTGATTGCTGAGCCCAGGTATGTTATTCCAAAGAGATGTTGCTAAGTTAGATTGTTTACATACCAAACCAGGTTGGAGTTTGTTATGCAAGAACTCACTGGTATGGGATAGCTTCTGGCCAATTTAATTAAACTAACTCTATTATTCCAGTCTAAGGCCCTGATGTCTCTCTTGGACCTTTTTTACTCTGCTCCAGACTTGACCACCCATTTCATTCTTCATAGGTGACCAGACTAATCCTTTTGTCACTCCTTTGCTCAAATCCCCCAATGGCTGTCAATCTGGGGATATGTCTGAGGGCCCTCTGTGGCTACAGACCAGTCCCTGCTAGCTCTGAACTCTTCTTCTGTCCTCACCATGCTTTGTCCTCCTGACTTGTTCTCCGTAGACCATGTATATTCCCACTGCAGGGTCTTCACTTCCCCCAGGTACCCTCAGGGATTGCTCCCTCACCCTCTTCAAGTCTCCACTCAAATGTCAGTGAGACCCTCCCTAACCACCATCTAAAAGAGCACCCACTCCTACCCATGACTCTCTGCAACTTTATCTTGCCTTTTCTTCATAGAACTATCCCCTTATGACATTGATGGAATGGATTCTTATTTATGGTCTATTCCCAAACTCCATAAGATTAGGTGTTTTGTTTTGTTTTTTAACCCAAGCCTGTGTTCTGAGGGCCTAGAAGAGTACCAATACATAACAAGAGCTCAATAAACATCTGTTGAATGAAAGAACAAATAAACAAACTTCATTAGTCATAGTGGAGATGAGTCTGAAATGCCTGGGTGCCTGCCTGGCTAAGAGCCCACATCTAAGAGAAAGAGCCATAGCAACTCCTTTCATAGAGTCCTGTTGTATATCATGTGACCCTGCCACCCCAGTCAGAGCTGGTTAAACCAGCAGTGTTCACTGTGATTGCTTCCCCACACTGTGGCCCTGCTGCTGCCCACCTCACTCCCAGCTACTCCCTGGACAGCCAATATATTTGGACCACAACAAAGCTGTTCCACAGAAATCTAGTAGACGCTAAATATGCAACTTCAAATTATCTAGTACCCATATTGTTAAGATGGAAAAAGGAAGAGGTGACATTAATTTTAATTTTATTCAGTATATCCAAAATATTATCATTTAAGCAAGTAAGCAAGGATACAAAACACTAATGAGATATTTTACATTCTTTTATGTTGTGCTAAGTCTTTATAATCGGATTTAAAGTGTACACTTACAGGACATTTCAATTGTTACTAGTCCTATTTTCTACTGTTTAATAACCACATAGCTACTATATTAAAGTGAAGCTCTAAGAAGGTCACAGTTACTAGTGAATGGATAACAGTGTCTTCAGAGTCAGGATCAATGTTTGTCTTCTCTTTTACTTCCTTTCTATAAATTAACTCATTCAAACAGTGGTCTGGCCTTTTAGGCAATAATAGACTTTTCCCATTTGGCAAGGCCCATGTTCTTGAGTCAAGCCTGGCTTCCTTCCTCACTGTATTCCAGCTTCTCCACCTGAAACAAGATAGACAGATTTAGGGGGAGGGGAGTTGGAAACTTCACATAAGTGTCCTACTTTAAGCCACATTTTTCTAGAGAATTTTTTTTAGCACTGTGCAATAGAAGATTGTATTCGATTATTTCTGTTGCTATAACAAAGTACCTGAGGCTATTACTTTATAAAGACAATAAATTTATCTCAGTTTGGGAGACTATTTTTATGTTGTTTATATACTATTTTTTGCCTTTGGTGAGGGCTCCTCTTGGTTTCTCACAATATGATGGAGAAGCAGATAGAAACAGCTACATACAGAAGGGGACAAGTGTGTAGGATAGCCTCACTTCATAATAACTCTCTCAAGAGAACTAATTCATTCTCTAAGAATAGCATTATTCCCATCCAAGGGCAATGACCTGATGATCTAGTTATTTTGCACGAGCCCTCTCCTTTTAAAGTTTCTACCATCTGAACACTGCCAGGCTGGGGATCAAAGCTCCAACATGAATCTTTGGGGTGCAAGCCACATTCAAACCATATCAATAAAGCTTGACACAAACAGTGCTTTGCTTGCAATTCAGCTTTTTTTTTTCTTTTTCTTTCTGGTCTATTTCTCTTAGTAGGGAACCCCTTAAGGAAAAAGGACTGAATGGTAAAATTCAGGCACCAAAATCCTGTCTTCCATCTCACACAGATACCTGACATGACCTATCAGGAAGATAATGTCCAGAGAAGGTTCCATATAGCCATGAAGGCTTGCCCAGGGAGTCTTCTCAGCAGCCTGTAGAAGCAGAGAGATCTTGGAGAGAAAGTAGAAAGCCAAGTCCATGGAATAGCAAATAGCCCAAGGGGGAAAGAAGCTGTATGGACAGGAAACATCATGAGCAGCAAAGGATTAAGGAGCTTCATAAGTGTTACAGTTAGATAGAATGTGTCCTGTAAAAGTTCATGTGTGAGACAATGAAAGAAAGTTCAGAGGTGAATTGATTGGGAGCCTTAACCCCACCAGGGCATTAATCCTCTTGAATGGATGAACTGGGGGTAACTGTAGGCAGGAAGGGTATGACTAGAGGAGGGGAGTCACTGGAGACACGCCTTTGGGTTTATATTGTGTCCCTGTTGAGTGGTGCACTCTCTCTGCTTCCTGGTGTCCTGAGCTGCTTTCCTCCACCACACTCTTCCACCATGACGTTCTGCCTCACTTTGGGCCCAGAGCAATGGAGTCAGCCATCTTTGGACTATGACCTCTGAAACTATGAGTCCCAAATAAACTTCTCCTCCTCTAAATTTGTTCTTGTCAAGTATTTTGGTCACAGCAATGAAAACACTGACTAAAACAACAAGAATGCAGAAGTAAGCCCAGCCACCAAAATGGGGACGCTGGAGCGGCTGTTGTTTTCTGGTGACGTTCCTGGTCTGCAGAACTGCCTACAGTGTTTCCTTGCTTTCTTCATTTGCCTGTGGATTCTTCAATGCATCACCATTCTACAGGGCACCCAGATGTGCTTCTATTCTTTGCCACCCTCAAAGGCTAGTCCCCTTTTCCCTTCAAGTACCTACTGATGGACAAATCTGTTGTGTCTGGGCCCCTTATTTCTTGACCTTGTTCTGTCCCAGAGCTCCTCAGCTATTTAGGAAAATAACCTTCCAGAGGCCCCTTCTCAAAAATATCCAGACATAATTAAATATCACAAGCCTTCCGACTGGTACTCTCACCAAATGCTGGCAAGTATACGGATGAAAACAGGCAGCAGAAAGCCCAGCTCTGGCTCTGGCCTGAGGAGCTGGCTGTGCACTGCCTTCTTTGCCCTGGACAAGGTCTCTCAGACTCACAACTGCCAAGCAGTGCTCTCATAGTGAGTTAATTAACCACGCGTCTTCTCAAGGAGATCTCTCTGCAAACTTCATTATGGCACATGGGTTAAGCATGTGTTGCTTAAAGTCCTGTGCTAGATGGTTGTGTTGCCCTCTGGGCATTCACAATTTTATTTTGAAGAGAAAATAAGAAAATGCTACCTGGGAAAGATGAGATAACATCATTCCCTATGGTTTAGGCTTTGGAATTAGAAATCCTCTGTGGTCAGTATTAATTTTCTTGTTAATACCATAATTGCTGCCAATTGAAGTGCACTCCGTATTGCTAACACTTTCCATGTGGATAATCTGTTCTAAGCCACCCCTTGAAGTTCTCTCTGCTATTATTGCCTCCTTTACTTCGTTAATTCCTTTGTTTAATGTCCATGCAATATTATCGACATATTCAGCTAGATTCCTACATGTAGCCTGGAATTCAGCAAAAGTAGGAAATAAAGAAATTACCTAATGACCTTTAAGTAGTCAATTACTTCTTCAACACTTTCAGTCCTCTTCCATTCTAGCTTACAATGTGGGTCACAGAGAGAGATGCTGTCTACTCCCATGCCAAAGGGAAGCAAGAAGACGTGAGCAATGATGGTAGAAGTCTACCAGGAAGAGGAAAGCAGATGTGTAGCTACTACAAGTAGTCTTCTTTTGATTTTTGAATTTTTTTTCAAATATTACAAAATTCTGAAATTGGAAAAAAATCAAAAATACTTTTCTGATTATCTCTGTTTTAGATTTTCATGTGTCAGTGTCTGCCTCATCCCACATCGCTATAATAAGTGGATGTGATATGCTCCAAATCAGAGTTGCTCTTTCCTATAACAAAGAACCCTCAGCAGGGAGAAAGTAACATACCAGGAAATCGCCAAGTTTTGCAAAATGCATTGTAAAAGTCTTTTGAAAAAATCCATACTCGATCATTTTAGTAGATTTTTTTTTGGTTAAAAAAATTATCATCTACCTCTCTGCTCTTTTGGAAAATATGGTATGACAGGAATTCTGAATCAATGAACAACAGCCATGCTGTTAAAGACTCCATTTATTAGCCTTCACAACAATCATGGTAATAAAAAAATAATGGCTGTATGTATTAGGAATTATGTTCAGCTGCTAGAAACACAACCAGACTACTGTGTTGAACACATGAGCATTTGCTCATGTAAAAGCAATGTGGAAGCAAGCATGGTGTCTCATTCTGTATCAAAGACCAGAATCCTTTTATCTTCCTACTCAGCCATCTCCGCCACATGGCTTCCTTTTTCAAGATCACAACATGTTTACTAGAGTTTTGGCCATCGTGACCATATTCCAGACAAGAAACAGAAGAGGAAAGGGCAAAAGAGGCAGATGCCAGCTGCATATATCACCCTTAAGGAGCTGTTTCAAACTTAATGCTTTATCTTTTTCCCTACCTAATTATTTTATGTTCCATCCACCTTTTACAGGAGCTAAAATTTCAACCACTTTCATCTGAACTAGAAAGGTCCCAAAAAGACTGAAAGAATGTTCAAGGCTTGCCGTTAGAGAAAAATGCCCATTTATTGAGGAACAGCTCTGCATATTTATAGAGCTGGGGGTGGTTTGACAGTTGGCATGGGGTGGGTAAGGATCAGGAGAGCCAGCAGGGCTAGTCTGACTGGTGGGTAAGGATCATGTGAGCCAGAAGGGCTCACCATTGAACTGCTCTTCTTGGGAGATGGGGAAGTTAGTCTTTGGAGCTGGGGTGACTCCCAACATTCCCCCCTCTTTGTTATTAAATGAGAGTGGGTGTCGACTCATTCTGGCTGCTTCCTGCTGAGATGGGGCAGTGTGGGAGAAAGAGGAGGAAAGTAAGGAGCCCCCACAGGAGGGCAGAGAAAACTGGTATCAACAAAGGTTCCTTGTTACCACAGATCCATGATGATGTCAGTCCATTCGGCATAGGTCTCTACTGGAGGTATCATCAGTAGCCAGGAGTTGGTAATTCCTGAAGAGAAGCTGGTAAAAGCTTGATTAGAATTTTTACTGAATGAACTTTATGATAGGGGGAAGGAACAGGCACAGGGAGTTTTGGTTTTTATAGCCCAAATCCAATGGGGTCTCTGGGTCTGCAAGCTGCCTTGTTGGCCCAAGGGGGGTTAAGTGTTCAACCCTGAGCAGGGGGTTGAGTGTTCAGCCTTGAGCGGGGGCTTGGGCATTTGGGCTTGAAGCAAACAGGTGATATAGAATCAGACAGAGGGTTTGAGAAGCCAGGTAATTCTGCAGCTAACTTTGTTTGGCATGCCCTTCAGGCCCTGCAGACCAGCCTGTCCTGCACCTAACATCCTCAATTCCACTCTTCATTCCTAGTCCAATCTGGCTTCCTCCCCTCTCCATTAAGGCTGCTCTTCAAACTTTCTCCTACCTGGGTGTACCAGCTTGGTTCTCTCTTTGCCTTTCTCGAAGGTGGCCAAGGGAAGACGGTGGCCCATTGTTACCATATTTCCCTTTGAGAGCAGTCAGATCTCTCCAGGTTTTATGTGAAACACCTCAACTTTAAAAACTGATACTTGAAATTCTTACGAAACTGGGAGGGTAAACAAAACACACATATTTCTCCTTAGGCCCAGAAGGCAACTGGTAAAGTGCTCTCTTATGATCACAGTTATTCAGAGGTCACCATGCTCTGGACACCTAAGTGGTTTGTCAGAAGGATAACACACACAGTCCCACTACCAGCCAGATTCAAGCAAGTGGGGGAGGTCTGGCTGGAGGGGGCCCTTAGGGTCACTTGCCTTGAATCTTCAGACATAGGGCAAAGAGAGGGCCAAAAATGAGGGGGAGCATTGACAAGAGTACTTAATGACAGGTGACGATCTTCTGATGAAGGTGTAGGAGTGCCGGGCTTAAGCCTGGAAATATGAATCCATGGGGTAAGTTGGTTATTAGGTAGTTTGAGTTTGGCCGCTGAGGGTGTGCACATAATCACCTGAGCAGGGCCCTTCCATTTTGGTTTTAGAGGGGGATTTTCCCCAGGTGGGCAATAGTAAACAAGTTGACCAAGTGTTAAGGAGGTAGGGTTTTGAGAGAGACTGGGGTCAGGAAGGAGCCAGTCTTGATAGCGCCAGAGTTCAGAGCGTAGATGGAAGAGGAAGGGCAGGGCATAGGTTTCGGAGATGGGTAGGGGTTCTGTAGGCAGTCCAAGAGGAACGAGGGGATGGCCATACATGACTTCGTAAGGTGAGAGATTAGAAGGCTTCTTTGGCAAGGCTCTAATGTGCAATAAAGCCAAGGGGAGCACCTTTACCCAGACCAGGCTTAATTCCATGGTGAGCTTGGTGAGGGTCTCTTTAAGGGACAGATTGGTCCTTTCAACCTTTCCAGAAGCCGGGGGTGGGGGGTGGGGGGGTGGCGTAAGGGCAATGGAAATGCCAAGGGAGTGATAGCATGTGAGCCAGTCCCTGAGTTATCTGTAAGGTGAATTCTGGGCCATTGTCTGGTTAGATAGAAGTGGGCATCCTGAAACAGGGGATTATGTGAGTCAACTTCCGTGGAGGCCTGCTTGTTAGAAATGGGAAAGGCTTGTTGTTTTACTCGGGGCATGTTGGTGAAATCAGTCTGCAGCCGGGGTATGACCGCGGGCCTGATGAGAAGGGAAAGGTTTAGGTTTTAATGGAGTATTGGTATTGGTTCTCTGGCAGATCTGACAAGCAGAAGTGATCTGTTGTAGGAGGGTCTTATCATGTGGGGAAAGGGTGAAAAAGGAGTGAAGGACTGTAGTGAGACTCTGTGGACTAGAATGGAATAGAGAGTGAAGAAACTGGAAGGGTTGTTGTGGATCTTTGGGCCGACCCCTGGTGGTAACGAAGAGTAGCAGAGAGGAGGTAAAGCTCTGTAGGGTGGCTGGTCGAGCCGCTTAATCGGCCTTGGAATTCCCCATAGTAGTAAGGGAGGAGTCAGTTTGGTGGGCCTTGCAATGGATTATTCCCAGTTGGGAAGGCAGCCTGGAGGCTCGTAGTAGGCCAGAAATAAGTGTGGAATTAATGACTGCTGTCCCTCTGGTGGTCAATAGCCCCCTTTCTTCCAAATGGCTGCATGGGAGATCTGTATATAGGGAGAGGGTTTTCCCCTCCACTAGCTCACATGCCCTTGTGGCAGCTATAAGTTCAGCTTGTTGGTTGGTGGTATTGGGTGGGAGAGGTTTTGCCACTATGATGGATGAGAGGGAAATGACAGCATACCCCGCTACTTTAACCCTTTCGTGTATAAAGAAGCTACCATCTGAGAACCAGACGAGGTCCGAAGAGGGCAGGGGTCCCTCAGAAATGGTGGTAGGGCAGGGTAAAATCGACTCTAATATCTCCAGGCATTTGTGGACGGGATCTTGTGAGTGAGAAGATGGGAGGAGGGAGGCAGGGTTTAATGGAGAGGGGGTGAAAAGAGATGGAGAGACTTTCAAACAGAGACAAGGAGGGATAGAACCCTGGAAGGAGGAAGTGACTGTAGCCCCTTGTAAGTGAGGAAATCCTTTAATGGTGAGGAGATGAGATGGTTATCAGGGAGCCAAAGGTAAGCTTGTGTGCTTCTTTCTGGAGGTCATGGGCCACTGCTAGGGCTCTGAGGCATGGGGGCCAGCCCCTGATAGTGGGGTCGAACTGTTTGGATAGGTAGGCCACTAGTGCAAATGTGGGCCATATTCCTGACTCTGAATGCCAGACTTTGTCCCTGTTTTTATATAGAGGGTGAAGGGTCAGGAGAGGTCGAACAGATGCAGGGTGGGTGCCCAGAGGAGGGCCTTTTAAAGGGCTTCCCTACCGCTGAGAGTAGGGGTTCATCTTGGGAGCCCTTGGCCAGATTCCAGGCCCTGAAGTACCCAGCCAAACCCAAGAAGGAGAGTCATCTTTGGTCTTTGGTGTAGGTATAGACACAATAAGCTGTTTTCTGTCTTCTGTAATGGCCTTTTTCCCTTGAGAGATAGAGAACCCTAGATACATGCTATTTGGGCCTTTTGTGGAGAGGTCCAATATCCCTTTAAGGCCAAGAAATTAAGTAGGAGAACTCTGTCATCTGTTGAGCGCTTTTGGACAGCTAGAAGAATTTGTTTGCAAGAGGTGCAGAGAGCAGGATTGGATTGGAGCAAGAAGAAAGCCTGAAGAGATCCCTTAGAATGGAGGGATCCAGGGACCCAAAAAGGGGCCATCTGCTTTGGTTGTCTAAGGGATAAATGGGCCAGGCCTGGGTGCTATATTTGATCCAAGAGGCATTGTAGGGGAGAGTCGACCGGCAGAGAGGACACATTACCCATGTAAGGAGGAGGGAAGAGGACACAGAGAAGGAGGAAACTGATTTATTGGCAAAAGGGGCGTCCCTGCTAGAGCCAAAAAATCAGGAGTGCCTAAGTGGCAGGTTCAAGCTGCAGAGATTGGTCGTCACCAAATCCTGACAGTCGAAGCTCTCATCCTGGACAGAGCTGGAGCTGTGGGAGACCTTGGCCAAGGCTTTTTGAGACCCCTCCTGGAGAGGCTGGATACTCCCAGGGCCGGAAAGAGGGGAGAGGAAGGGGAAGGTAAGTGTTTCTCTAGCGGCTGAGTCTTAAGGTGAGAGGACTAGGACTTTCGAATCTGCCCAAGGAAGGAGTCCCTGAGGGCCACAGTAGCCTTAAAGGCTGTGGTGGGGTGCTTTCCTCCCCGCAGGTGGGCAAAGAGCTCTGCCGGACGATAATCAACATATTGCAAGAGGGTGGATTCGGGGCACTGGGGATAAAAAGATTGGAGGTCGGAGGCCAAGGTTTGTCCAAAGAGGTGTGAACTATCTCGAAATCCCTGAGGAAGGACAGTCCAGGTTAAAGCAAAAAGATATCCTTTAAATCTATGACCGAGAAGTGGGTGGCAGTGTGAGGGATCTGAGACAGCAGAGTGTATGGGTTGGGAACAAAAGGATGTATGGGCCTAACGGAGGTGTTGATGAGTCGTAGGTAGGACCCGTTGGGCTTTTTTACCGCTAGTATGGAAGTATTGTAAGGGGAATGAGCAGGACGGAGGTACCCCTTGCTAAGAAGGTCCTGAATAATAGATTGTAGGCCCAGAAGAGCTTTTGTGGACAGAGGGTATTGAGCCTGATTTGGGAAGATGTTAGGATCTTTGAAATGAATGTTAACTGGTGGACAGGAAACGGTGGAGGGGATGTGGGTATCCCATACAATCGGGTCAACCAGGTTAGTATGATATTTCATGTCAGCCTCACAAGTGGAGCAGAATGGCCAGTCTTCTGCCAAAAGGGCCAGAAAAGATGAACAGGCCAATTCTGGGGCCTGACTGATGCCAGGAGCCCATATGTTGGTTGTTGTATTGAATTTAGAGAGATTATCTCGGCTGAGCAAAGGAATGGACATTGGGGCATAACTAGGAACGTCTGAGAGAATGGGAAGTTGTCTATGGAACAGAGTAATAGGGGAGTCTTTCTTGGATAGATGGTCTTTCCTCCTACTCTGACAATAGGAGAGATGGACGGCACTGTTTGCCCCCAGAATTCTGTCAGGACTGAGAAGGTAGCCCCGGTGTCAAGGAGAAAGTCAACCTTGCACCTATCCACCTGAATCTGCACCCTGGGTTCCTGTCTATTGATCATTACAGCTGGGGACAAGGACCCAAGGTACCATCAATCTTTGATTGCCATGCCAAGAAGGTCGGAGGGTTCCCTGGCCATAGGCCTCCTACGGGATCTAGGACAGTCAGAGCCCCAATGACCTTGTTGTTGACATTTAGGGCATGGGGTACACGGAGTGCGTGGTGTGGGGCATGCCCTGGCCCAATGTCCCTCCTTGCCACACTTGAAGCAGGCACCCAGGGGGGGTTTTGGTGATGGGCAGCGACCCAAGGAAGCACCCTGCAGGGCCTGGGCGAGCATAAAAACCTTAAGGGCTACCGTCAAGAGCTCAGTCTGGGGGGTGGCAGGGCCTTGTTCGAGCTTTTCTAGTTTGGCCCAGATGTCGGGGTAGCTCTGCGAGAGGAAATATGTCATAAGGACATGACGGCCATCTGGGGTTTCAGGATCTAGATTACTGCTGAAGGGCTTTCGTATGCTGATCCAGAAATTCCAATGGGGTCTCTTGTAATTTTTGGAAATTTGCGGCCTTACGTGCCACTTTTTTGAGCCCAGCAATAATACATGCGGAGAATCAGTCCCTACTCTGTGTGCCAGCTTGTGTATAATCCTAGTCGGGAGTTTGATCTGGGGCAGCAAGTGGCCCCAGAGGGTGATTGGGATTAACTCGGTGAGTTTCATCCGCATGGGCTCTGGCAAGTTCCCAGACTCTGGTACGTTCCTCAAGAAGGAGAGTATTAGCCAATAACATATAAGTGAGGCTATAAGCCTGTAGGACCCATTGAAACTCTCTTATGTAAGTGGTGGGATCTGTGGTGAATGAGCCCAACCTTCGCTCGAGTTGCATGGGGTCATTCATAAAGAATGGGACATGTACCAGGATAATGTCCTCAGGTCCAGCAACCTCTCTTAAAGGGGCCATGGTTTGTGGGACTAGGGGTGGGACCTAGTTTGGGGGGGGAACTAAAGGTGTCGGCCGAGTCAGGGGGAGCACCTGAGGGGCTGGATGGAGCCGATGGGGGAGGTCGGTAGGGAGGGGGTTCATCTGCCGGATAGGTCAGGGTGAGAATGAAGAAGAGAAAAAGCCTCAACATAGGGGATCTCCTTCCACTTTTTTGAGCACTCGCAGAAGTTAAACAGATCTCTGAGAATTGCGGGATCTAGGGATCCTCCTGTGGGCCATTGACTTTGATTGTCTAATTGATAGTAAGGCCAATCTTGTGTGCAGAATTTAATAAGGGAGAGTCTGCAGGGAGGGAAGAAGAGGCCCCCATAGGTCAGGAGAGGGACAAGGGTGGTTAAGAGAGAAAGAGAGAGAGAGAGAGAAGTGCCTGTTCTTCCACCCCTCTGTACCTCTCACCCATGAACCGGGTTCCAGAGAGTCCGTGACCTGAAGGTCGTGGTGGGGTGCGTTCTCTCTTCCAGATTAGGCATCAGAGGTTTGCTGGACAATCACAGTCAAAGCCCTGGGTAGCCCGTCTGAAGTTGGATACCCGATAGAGGAACTCACCTACTGAAGAGCCAGTGTTGTGTGAATAGCAGCAGCACTCAAAAGAGTGAACGGGGACGGCAAGCCTTAAGAGAGGGGGCCCTTGAGCAGCGAGGCATTCCCCATCCTGGGTTTCGGCACCAATGAAAGAACCATCAAGGCTTGCCGTCGGAGAAAAATGCCCATTTATTGAGGAACAGCTCTGCATATTTATAGAGCCAGGGGTGGTTTGACAGTTGGCATGGGGTGCTTTCTGATTGGTGGGTAAGGATCAGGTGAGCCAGCAGGGCTCACCATTGGACAGCAGGATCATGTGAGCCAGCAGGGCTCACCATTGGACTGCTCTTCTTGGGGGATGGGAAAGCTAGTCTTTGTAGCCGGGCGACTCCCAACAAAGACTAATAACATCTTTGCCATTACCAGCTCTCTAACATCCATCATTTTTGAGGTCACCCTCCCCACCTTACTGTATGTCATTTCATCAGTAGCAGGTCCTGCTTCCCAAGACAAAACCCAAAGGGACAGGACCCTTCCTCTCCCTGCTTTCTGGGATAGGAACATGTGATTCTGGCTCAGCCAATCAGACACTACTATATGGTCGCTTCCACCTTTGAAAAAATAACAAATGCAAAAGGAACCAGGAGAATAGTGGCAAAGGCAGCAGTAAAGTCCACTAGAGGCACAGTGTCCCCTGCAAGAGTGGAAGTATCTGGCAAGCCAGGTCCTGCTAAAAAAGGCAGTTGTTGGTCCTCCTGCTTTTTGGTCCTATGGTCCCACTGGGTTCCTGTCTGTCCTCCATGTCTGACCCTCCTGCCATTTATCAGTTCTTATCTCCCTTTGTACTTCCAATATGTCCCCTTTTTGATTAAGATAGCCAGGGTTGGTTTGGGTTACATGCACCAAAAGCACCTTCATTGATACAAAAAGAAGATACATTGCTATTCTAGTCTATACCCTTTGGTTACCAAAAATAGAAGCCCACATAACTGATCAAAAGTATAGACGTAATACCTAAAATTATAAACACTGGGCCTGAAAAGATATTGGGTTATCATTGGAAATAAAAGCTGACCCTCAGGGCCCACGTGGACTCTCATCTCTTTCAGTCTCTGCATAAATGCTTATTTCCCATCTAATTTATTCACCAGCTTCCTTTGATTACTCCTATTTTCATCACCTCCACAACTTTTGCTTCCTCTTTATGACTTTTTCTTAGCACTGGGGATGAAACCCAGTGGTAGGCAAGTGCTCTACCACTGAGCACACTCCCAGCAGTCTGTATGACCTCTTGAGTAGAATCTCTGTGACTTTTTTTGCAGACATCCTATTAAGGAAGCATTTCAATTTCAAGCTTCATATCTTTTTTTTTTAAGTTTTGATCAAGGAACTGATTAATGAGTAGATCAGGGATATATCCTGATCAAATCAGCTGTTAGAGGAATATGGGGGCGCATGCCTGGATCTGTGCCTTCAGCAGAGGCTCCCAGAGTAGGAATATGGAGGCTGACCAGGCAGTGGGAACTTTCTAATCATGTAGTAATGCACTGTGTTACAATGTGACGTGATGTGACATTCTGTTATATAAAGTCAAGACACAGTTTTTGGAGGACAGACCTGAGATGCTCGATCTGTTATGTTTTGCACATATACTATAAGTCCAGAAGCTGAAGATATTATAAAGAAGATAACATATTTCTGCCTTTAAGAGCTTTATAATACACACACACACACACACACTAAAAAATAATTAATATGTACCTAGTTAACTGTTAAACATGATTACCCACAGGGTGGTAGGGAAATTCAAAGGAGGGAAAGATCATTTTAGCTAGGTAATTAGGAAAGCCTATAGAACAGAGGAATTTAATTATCTTGATAGGAGAGAAGAGAAAAAATAAAACTAAAAAGTAGTTTCCCAACCTGACAGGAGGAGTGGGAGAGAGGTGGAGCATCTGAATCAGCGAATGAATTTGAAGAAATGATACCCAGAAAACCCCTACTAAAACAACCTATAGATTTGTCATGTACACCAGAGGGAAACAGAAACCTGCATGCATTCTAATTTGGGAAGTTTAGATGGGAGCCTTCTAACTCTAACCCATAGCAAACAAGATAATTAGAACCAACCTTGATACTGGAAATCTGAACGATATATACAAACACCTACCTGAAGGATCAGAGAACTAACAAAACAGGGTAAAATTACTATTTCAGGATTGGGAAGGGATGGAACCCCAGGAGGTGAGCCTGTCATTTCCAGCTGCTTTTCCCTTAGGCATGTTTGTTAATTCCAGAGTGGGTGACTTATAGACTGATAAATAATACCTCTGGAAGTCTTGAGGAGCAAAGAAAAGAGAAATACGAGTCCAGAGACTATTAACCACCACAGGGGAAACGTGATACATACTCTTAAGATGGAGCTCAGAAGTTTATCAGCTGTCTTAGGGACTATGGCTCAACTTCAAATTATTTCAAACCCTAAAATTGAATTGAGGTGTTCTTAAAGTGCTAATAGTCTCTCCAAACCCATACCAAAAGCAAATATAAATTCTCTCTGGGAGGAGGTAATATCTGGGACCTCAAAAGTATTCCTACAAGCAATTTGCAATATAATATCCAGCACATGATCAAAAATAACAGGGCATGTGAGGAATAAAGCTACATGGAAAAAAACTTGCAAGAATACCAAACAATAAAAACACAGCCACAGGGTGTCTAGATATTAGTTCCATCACACTTAGACTTGAAAACAACTAAGTTTCCTATGTTCAATAACATAAAAGATAAAGTTGAAAATTTTGGCAAGGAACTACAAAAAAAAGAAAGAAAGAAAGAAATAATAGTTCATGAAGAAATTTTCCATAAAGAAGCAGGAAGTTACAAGAAGGAGAGAGCAGGCCAAGAAGAGGGTAAGAAATAGAGAGGATATGATCAGGGAAGTCTAATACTAAATAGTTAATCAACATTCCAAAAGGAGAGATTTAAAAAAAAATAGGAGAGAAAGGAAAAATACTAAATTGGAAGTGGCTCAGAACCTCACCAAACTGACTAAAGACATGAAGTCCCAGATTCAAGAATTCACAGTAAGGATAAATAAAAACATAAAATTAGGTACACCATATTAAACTGTTGAAAACTAAAAACACACAAAGAAATCCTAAAATCAGATGAAGAAAGTATTGAGTTATCTATAACAGACCTCCTACTCTCAATATAAAGAATTTCTACAACTCAATTAAAATTAAAAAGACAAATCAATAGAATTAAAAGTCAAGAAATTTGAAACCAATACTTCACAAAAGGAGATATCCAAATGGCCTTAAACTTACAAAAAGGTGTTCAACTTCACTGATAATTAAAAAAAATACAAATTAATGTTACAAGGAGATATCACAATACCCTCACCAAAAGTGGCTATTAAATGGCAAAATAAAGTGTTGGATGAAGACGAGGCAGAAAGGTAACTTTCATACACCAACTTTAAAAACAGTTGTATCTGCTAAAGTTGAACAAAAACAGACTTCATGAGGCAGTCATTTCTCACAAGCACTGAGAACCATGTACGAGAAAGTTTATAGCAGCACTATTTGTAACAGCCAAAAACTAGATACCACTTATTTGCCTATGAAGAGCAAGATGGAGGGGCTGGGGTTGTGGCTCAGCGGTAGAGTGTTCGCCTACCATGTGCAAGGCTCTGGGTTCGATCCTCATAACCACATATAAATAAATAAATAAAGGAATTGTGTCCAACTACAACTAAAAAGTAAATATCTTTTAAAAAAGAGCAGGTTGGATAAAGATTGTTGGTGTACTCACACAGTAAAGCAATATATAGCACTGAAAATAAACACACTATGGCTGAACCCAGCAGAATGGATAAGTCTCAAACGATGCTAAGCAAAACTCAGAAAAATACATACTTAGATAAAGTTCAAAACACTTGCAAAATTAGTGTTCAGGAATGTATATCAATTGGTAAAATTATAAAGAGAAAGTAGCAATCTCCACAAAAATCAAGATTTGGTATAACTGGGAATCAAGAGGAGTAGAGATTGAGGGGGTGGGTTTGAAAGGTATTGGACATGTTCTATTTTCTTAACTTGGCTGGTGTTTTGTGAGTGTTCATTTTGTGATAAATCCCCTACATATTCTTGGTTTGTGCACTTTTCTATGCTAAGTTTCAAAGCAAAATCTAAAGGATTTACAGAAAGAAGTGGAGCCAAGCATTCACATACAATTACACACTGCGTATGCACTGGGTATCAGGTTCTATGCCAAGCACTTGACATATATTAAATCCTAAAATCATTATAATGATCCTAAGAATATTTTATTTCTGACCCTCCCACGTTTACTAAGCCTTAATTTCCTCACAACGAAATGAAGATAATATGAATCTTCCTCATGAGGCTGTAAGAGAAATTGATTGATTTATAAGCAAAATGTTTAAAACAACCTCTGACACATAGGAGGTGCTACTTACCAGTTAGCTCTTATTTCATTAGAAGACTGCATTGAGACCCAGTAAAATTGAGTAGTGTACACAAGCCCACACAGACGGTAAGGAAAAAGCTAGAATTTGAGCTGGTGATTTCAGAGATAGCACCCTTTCCTCTCCACCTGGGAGAACTCTGTGACTTCTCCTCCTGAGTGTAGGGCCCAAGTCTGAGCTTGCTAGAAGAGCAGCAGGATCTGTTTTCTATGTGATCTGACATGCCTTATTCATGGTGGTACCTTCCAAACTCAAATTGAAACTTAATCTCTAAGACAATAGTGTTGGAAGGTGGAGACTAGTGGGATGGGCTTAGGTCATGAAGGCTCCATCCTCATGAATGGATTAACACAGTATAGGGCTTGATGAGGGAGTCTGTACTTTCTCTCTTAGCCTTTCCACCTTCCTCCATGTGATGATACAGCAAGAAGGCCCCTGCCAGATGCCAGCACCTTGATATTAGACCTCCTAGCTTTGAGAACTATGAATCAATAAACTTTTATTCTTTATAAATCATCCAGTCTGTGGTATCCTCTTACACCATCACAAAACAGACTGAGACCTAACGTAAAATGCAAAACTATAAAACCTCTAGAAGAAAATAAATGAGAAAATTTATGCAATATTGGATTTGAGGGCGAGTTTTTAGATAAAATACCAAAAGCATGATCAATGAAAGAAAAATTTGATAAGTTGGACACTTTTTTTTAATTTAAAATTCTTGCTCTATGAAAAACATGGTAAAAAGAATATTTTTTTTTAAATCCACAGACTTGGGCTGGGGATGTGGCTCAAGTGGTAGGGCGCTCGCCTGGCATGCGTGCGGCCCGGGTTCAATCCTCAGCACCACATACAAACAAAGATGTTGTGTCCACCGAAAACTAAAAAATAAATATTAAAAATTCTCTCTCTCTCTCTCTCTCTCTCTCTCT
>NW_026000242.1:11693866-11699345 GCF_001458135.2 Marmota marmota marmota
GATAGGAAAGGCAGCAGAACACAACAGACACTAGTATGGCAATATGTAAATCAATGGATGTGTAACTGATGTGATTCTGCAATCTGTATATGGGGTAAAAATGGGAGTTCATAACCCACTTGAATCAAAGTGTGAAATATGATATGTCAAGAACTATGTAATGTTTTGAACAACCAACAATAAAAAATTTAAAAAAAATAAAAAAAAATCCATAGCTGAAAAGTGCCCAGATTTCATCCTGAGATTACCACTCATCACCTACACATAAGTTACTTCACCCAAAGTTTGTGTTGGAACCTAAATCCCCAAATTCATATACTCTTGGCATTTGACAGTGGGGCCTTATGGAGGTAATTAGGGTAAAATGAGGCTGTGAGAATGGAGCCCCATGTTGGGATTATAAGATGAAGATAAACCTGAGCTGACATGCTCCCTTGCCATCAGCATGGGATGCCTTCCACCATGTTATGATGCAGCAAGAAGGCCCTCACAAGATGCAGCCCCTCAATCTTGGACTTCTCAGTCTACAGAACAATTAGCCAAACAAACTATTGGGGAAATTACTTTTATCCAATCTGTAGCATTCTGTTTTAGTAGCAAAAAATGGACTAAAGCATCACTTAACTTATGAGTTTCTTGAGAGTACTGAGATAATACACATGACATGATTGTAAATATGCTTGGAATAAAACAAATGTTCCATAAAAAAAAAAAAAGATCAGTGGAGAGAAGGGAGCAAGGATGGGGGGAAGGGAAGGAGAGGTACTAGGAACTGAATTAGAACAAGATTTATTTCATGCTTTTATAATTATGTCAAACTGGATTTTACTGTCATGTATAACTAAAAAGAACCAATAAAAATGAATAAAAGAAAATCTTTAAAAAGTATAGACTTGGGTTAATAACAATAGATCAATATTGGTTTATTAATTGTGACCAAGGTACCATACAATGTAAAGTGTTAACAGCAGGAGAAACTAAACTGGGCGTTACCATGTGCTCATGTAATCCCAGCTGCTCAGGGGCAGAGGAGGGAGGATCCCAAGTTCAAAGGCAGCCTGGGCAACACAGTGAGCCACCCCCCTCTCAAAATAAAAAGGGATGGGGGTGTAGCTCAGTAGTAGAGGCTTGCCTAGTATGTGAGAGACCCTGGGTTCAGTGATCAGAATCATAAACATAAAACTGGGTGCAGTTACTTTGGAAACTCTGTGCTGTCTTAGCAACTTTTCTGTAAATATTGTTTTCTTAATAGCTCCCCATTAGAAAAGCTTCCTTGTGGTTTTATTTCTCCCATTTTAAGAAGTGATAACTGAGGCTTGAAACATTGAATGAGCTGATCAGAGTCACACAGCTAGGGGGCTGACTTAGGTCTGTTGGACTCTAGACTCTAGTGTTTTCTTTTCCCTTGGGCTATCAAGAGTTCAGTTTTCTTAGATAACCATGACAAAATTAAAAGGTGGCAGCAGGATGATGAATATTGCAGGTCACATTAAAGAGTGGAGGACAGGGCTTTGAAAATCTCTCTCTCTCATACACACACACATACACACACACACACACACACGCAGGTAATGAGCTGACCACTCCCTGAGCAGTGCATCTCTCCAGGGTCAGGTGACAGGTCGACTGGGCAGCTGTCATCTAGCTGTGCAGCTCTCCCCAACGGGGCCAAGTTTACCAGTCCTGGATTCCTATCCTTCCTTCTCTGTGTGTCCTACCACTGTGGACCCGGGAGCTGCACCCAGTGCCTGCCACCTCTGCCTCCCATGGGTTGCAGGTGTGGAGGGGTCTCTGTCCTTATCCTTACCCATGCATTCTCCCTTTGACCTTGGTGATGTTGGCTGCACACATAGTGGTCTTTGTTGAAGTCTCTGCACACCCTGATTGGTCTGTAATGAAGTCTTCAGAGGCTTCTGGGGTTTTTTCTTTCTCTCTTCAAATTTAAAAAGGCTTCTTCCCTTGCTAACTCTTTGGGGTTTATCCAGGGTGTCTGTGAATGAAAATGTTCATGATCTCATGCTGGTGTAGCAACTTCCCCACGTACCTCCTGGGGCCTTAGCCAGTTAGGCCTGAAAGCTGATCTCTAGAACCTGTTTTCAGGGCAGGCTGCCCACAGGGTTAAGTGGTTGCTAGCCCACAATGCCAGCCTCCCCCCACCCCAGGGCCTGCAGGATTCAACACATTTGAGGCCCAGCCACTGCTGAGCTTTCTTTGAAAAGTGAAGCAGGTTTCCTGACTCCTTTTACCATTTCCCCTCTGTTGGGATAGACTCTCTTCAAGGCTGTTGGGCATGCCAATCATTCCTCCCCTTCTACCTGGGAGGCACCTTCCTACCTTTCAAGGCCAGGCTTTCATGTCACCTCCTGTGAGCAGCTTTCACCACCATGGGCACCCTAAAGCTCCCCTCCTCTGCACTCACATACCACTGACTTTTTTTTCAACCCATAGTAGGGCCACTAGGGAGGGGGAGGGCTGCAGAACAACACAAGAAGGGGTTGCTCTTCTCGCAGGCAGCTATGCCCAGGGGAGAGGCAGATACACTATAAGCTATGGCAGTTGCAGAATATCATGACCCAATTTAGTCACTTAAAGAGCCAGAAACAGAACAGACATACCTACACACACCTGGGAAAGCTGTTCAGTCTATTGGCCAGGTCTGTGTCATTTGTGGGATCTAGTAGCCACCCCAAGTGAGGAAAATACTGATCACCCCTGTCTGTGCTGCCCTCAGAGTCAAAGCTGCAGATAGCTTGTGCACTGCCATGATAGGAAATGGAAAAAGGTGCGCTTTCCTCTGGTGCATGCACCCCTCACCAGGGTATCCTTTACCTGTGCAGCTCAGACTGGATTTTATCTTTCTCAGCTGGTTCCTTTGGGTTTCAACAACCTATATAACCTGACTTGGTAAATAAACTCAATATGAGTTTAAAGTAGAGTGGGGTCAACCACTGATGTCCTTGAGATTTGAAGCAAGGAACTCTTTTTGGTTTTATTCCCTCACTAGTAGAACACCCTCACTTACAAACTAGTTAGGTTTATAAAATGATTTCAGCTTACTGGACCTCTGTCCTTCTTATCTGTTAAATGAAGCCCATAATGCATTTTTCTGAGGGTTATAGAATAGATTAAAGAAGGTATTATTGACATATTAGTGTCTGGTTGTTATGGTTTAGATATTGTGTGTCCCCCAAAAGTTCATTTGTGAGAACATAAGAAATTTCAGAGGTGAAATGATTAGATTATGAGAGGGTTAAACTTATTAATGAATCAATCCACTGATATGGATTAACTGGATAATAACTATGGCAGGTAGGGTGTGAATGGAGGAAATAGGTCACTGGGGGTGTAACTTTGGGGTTCATATTTTGTCCTGGTGAGCAGTTCTCTTTCTGCTTCCTGGCCATTAGGTTCTGAGCTGCTTTCCTCTGCCAAGCCTTTCTACCATGATGTTCTGTCTCCTTGGACCAGAGCTAAGGAGTCAGTCTTTTATGAACTGAGACCTCTGAAACCATGAGCTGAAATATACTTTCCCTCTTCTACGTTGTTCTTGCCAGGTCTTTTGGTCACATCAATGAAGTATGTGACTAAAGCAGAAATTGGCACTGTAGAGTTGTTGCTGTGACTAACATAACCGTGTGGTTCAGAAGCCTTTGGAGTTTGGTAGGGAAATTTTTTGAGAAGTTTAGAGATGAAAGCTGGAGAAGTTTTGGAATGTTATAAGCAGAGTTTATGGGTGATTCTGGCAGAAGTTCAAAAGACCAGAATGCCATAGTACATGGACAGTAAAGACTGGGCTTATGAGGTTTCAGAGGAGAAGGAGGAATCTATTGGAAATTGGACTAGAGGACATTTGTTACATGTTGGCAAGAAGTTGTTTGTATTTTGCCCACATCCTGAAACTGTGAGGCTGAATTTAAAGGTGATGGACTAATTAATCTGGATAGGAAATTTCAAGGAAGCACAGCATTCAGGTGGTGGCATGGATATTGTAGAAGATTTTAACCAAGTTTACTGTGATGATCAGTAGAAAGCAAAACAAAGATTTGAGAAACTTGCAGTTTGTCCAGAAAAGTGCAAGTAAAATTGTATCCAAGAAAGTTTTGGTTGTAAAAGACATTAAAGTCACTAAAGAGATGCTAAGTACTTACCCAGAAACAATAGGAAAGATGACTTGAAGTCATCTCAGGAACTGGCAAGACCACCCCATCTCAAGGGTGTATAAGTAAAAATTCCTTTATGAAGAGACCATAGGGATTCAACTGCCCATGCACTCAGAAGTTGCTATAACCATGGTCCCAGTAAGCTTTATTAATGCTCAAGATGGCAACAAACCATGGTGTCACCATGTGGTACTAGTTCTGCAGAATTTTGTAGGATTCTGGAGTTAGGGAGTCATGGAGGCTTCTGCCAAGATTTCAAAGGAGGGTATGGGAGGCCAGGCAAAGTATAGCAGAGTCAAAGTCCCTGCAGGCTGCCCCTGAGAGGGTGATTCATGAAGATGTGATAAGAAAGTCAAAGCTGCAGTGGCGAATGCCAAGATTAAGAAATGCAGTAATGTGGGATGTCTGCCAAGGAAAACTGCAGGAATCAAGCAGAAACAAGCCAAGAGAGAGGCCACATGGGCTGCAATCAACAAAGCCATAGGGATGGAGCTACACAGCCCTTTGGAGAAAACATAATGCCAAGTGCCCCAGATACCAAATTTGTTTGCCCGGCTGGATTTAAGTCTGCTTTGGTTACATTGGTTATTTCTATGTCCCTATTTCTACCTTGTAGAATGGAAATGTTTACACTGTGCCATTATATATGGGATATATGTAAATTGCTTTGGGTTTTGACTCATAGTCAAGGGTTTGTCTTGTATCAGATGAGATTTTGGATTTGGACTTTTGGGTAATGCTGGAACTGTTATGACAATGGGGACTCTTGAAAGTGAACTACATGTAGTTTGCATTGAGATGGGCACAAACTTTTGGGAGCCAGGAGCAGAATGTTATAGTTTAGATATGAGGTATGATGTATGATTTAGATATGAGAGGATCAATCCACCAATACGGATTAACTGGGCAGTAACTGCAGGCAGGTAGGATGTGACTAAAGGAAATAGGTCACTGGGGTTTATATTTTGCCTCTGGTAAGCAGAGCTTTCTGCCTGCTTCCTGGATATCATGTTCTGAGCTGCTTTTCTTCATCATGCCCTTCCACTATGATGTTCTGCCTCACCTTGGGCCCAGAGCAATAGAGCTGGCTGACTGTGGCCTGAACTTCTGAAACTATGAGCCAATAAAACTAGGAGTACAGGGACTGGGGATGTGGCTCAAGCGGTAGCACGCTCGCCTGGCATGCGTGCAGCCCGGGTTTGATCCTCAGCACCACATACAAAACAAAGATGTTGTGTCCGCCGAAAACTAAGAAATAAATATTAAAAAATTCTCTCTCTCTCTCTCTCTCTCTAAAAAAAAAAAAAAAAAAAAAAAAA
>NW_026000242.1:11699498-11703569 GCF_001458135.2 Marmota marmota marmota
AAAAAAAAAAAAAAAAAAAAAAAACTAGGAGTACAAGTACTCCTCTACATTGCTCTGGTCAAGTCTTTTGGTCATAGCAATGAAAAAACTAGCTAAAAAACTAGTTTATAACAAAAAAAATCAATAAATGGTTATTGAGTGATAGTCACTTAAAATTACTTCTCACCTTCCCCTGGGGTCACATTCTCATATTTTTTCCCTGAACATGAGTCTCCACATAGTCTACTGCCTACATGCAGAGAGATCCCAGGTAGTTTGTTGAGGGGTCCTCCCAAACTGTCTAGAAAAACTGAGATACCTATAAAGTAAATATTAGTTATTTAGAAGAGCATCTATCTCATGTTTTGGACTGTGTGTTCTTCAACCGAAGGAAAGGTCTTTTTTTAATCATTGCACCACTAAGGTACCAGATAACTAACAGCTTCAGTTACAGAGTGACCATCAAACCCTCTGATGTCAACTGGCTTCTCAAGACAGCCGGAACTTCTCTGCTTCCTCATTTCTTCAGACTCTGTAACCAATCAAAAGACAAGGTCTTGGAAAGTGACCTTTATGACCAGTCATGAATTATCTTAATGTGAATAAATTTTATATACTTATCAGATTCTTTATAGAGAACCAGTTATAATAAAGGGAAAAGCTGAAGAGTTTGGGGATTGATTCTTAGAGGTTTAGAGATATAATAAATATGTTCTAGATATTTGTAGTTCAGTTCTGACTTTAATGACAATATTAACCAACATTTTTAATGCTTTCCAGCATCCACCATGTAAACAATAGTACTAAGTACTTTAATGTGTTCTGACTCAGTTCTTACAACCACCTTGTGACATGGATCCTCTTGTTTCACAGATGGGTAGGTTGAGCCCCAGAAAGGTTAAGTAACTTGCTCAAGATTATGTGGCCCATAAATAATGAACTGGGATCTGAACCCAGGATTTTGGAACCAGAGGTCTTGCTTACAATTCCTTCCCTCCACTACCACTTATGAGGGGTTTGAAACCAAAGGAAGGAAAAATAAATACACAAACAAATAAGTAAGTAAGTAAATAAATAAACCTTGTCGCCTCATTTGCTACATCATTGCTTTTAGTTGGCTTTAAAAATCACGAATTTGGGGGGGATCACAGAGCTGAGCAATGTGCTGTTAGTCTCTTAGCTTTGCTGTAGATAAGGTCTCTGTGACCGTTTCCTGGAAAAAGCCTATGCCTCCCTCAGCACACAACCCTTGTTAATCACTTAAGGAGTGTTTGTTCAAACGTAGGAGCGCAGTGTTGTTTTATCCAAAATTTCCCTAATCTCATATTCCTTTCAAGACTAATGACACAAGAGCAACTATGATATTTTTAAGATTTATAGGGACATCACGACTGTGTGCCAAATCAAGAGGTCATCAAACACCATATTTTACAATATCCCATTCCACATCACCAGACAGGCACCAAGACAATGACAGTCATCAGTCATTTCCTTACCCAAGCTCTGCTTCTCCTCCTTGTCTAAAGACAAAAGGAGTGTGAGACTTACACTGAGTTAAGATGGCCCTTCAGGATACTATTCCACCATCTTCCTAGTCTTGCTGACTTGAAGGAGAAATCTTTTTCCTTGCTCCAACAACTTGTTCTTCATTTGTTGGGCCCTTTTAGAGCCATGAGTAAATGGACTTGGGTTCAGTAACAGGTTCATTAGTCAAAGCTTCTGACAAAGGTTTCTGATTGTTCTGCAAGTCAGGCCGAAAAATACCTCATAATAAAACCATATAATTCTTGTGCCCCTTAGAAGCCACAAGAAACAGAAAATAAAATTGGACAGAAGGAAAAAAATCATTATTTTTTTCCAATATTATAAGAATCAGAGAGATTCAACTAAAAACATATCCCAAACAACAAGATTCAGATAACTTTTTAAAAAAATTAGCATATAAAAATTAATCAAAAACCAACAATCAGAAAATACAATAGAAACTTCTATTTATAATTGCAATTCAAAAGAAAAAATATCTAGAAAAAGACTTGATATGCAATAGGTAAAACCCATATGAAGTAAACTGAATAACTATATAAAGGAAAAATAAGATATTTATATAAATAGAAAGATAGTCCCTCTTCATAGAAAGAACTCAATTTTCCTGCATTAATCTATAAATTTAAATTGATCCAAAAGAAAAAATTGGGAGAAAGGGTAGAGGGAAGATAAAATCTTCAAGTTGACCATTAAATTTATTAAAAAAAATAAAAAGCAAAATATTTTTAATACATATGAGCATGGGGGATGTATTAGCCCTACCAGATAAAACATTATGTTATAAAGTCACAGCTAAAAGAATCTTGTACTGGCACAACAATTAACAATCAAATGGATGGAAGTGAATTTAACAAAACTTAAAGTAGACCCTATATAAAAATTTGATTATGTAGAGGTAGCTTTTCAACACATTGGGGAAAGATGGATTACTCAATACATGATTTGTGATAACTGGCTTGTCCATCCGAAACAAAACAAACAAAATAAAAATGCCATCTCCGTTTCTTTATACCAAGATTAATTTCAGAAGGCTAAATTATTCAAATGTAAAAAAAAACTAAATCATAAGAGTACTAATAGAAAACATGAGAGGTTTTTTTTAAAAAAACATAATTAATAGGAAGAAGTTAAGTATGACACTAAACCCAGAAGACACACAAAAAAGTGAATAAAACCCACCAACATAAATTTAAAATGTCTTTATGACAAAAATACCAAAAACCAAGTCAATCAATAAAGAAGGAAGAATATTTGCTGAAGTATAACAAAGCATTAATTTCCCCCACAAAAGAGTACTAAACAAGTTAATTGGAAAAAAGCCCAAAAACCCAATAGAAAAAAAGTTAGTGTAAAACATTGGGGGGAGGGGGCGGGAAGGCAGCTGATTTTTAATCATGAGAAAAGATTCCAGTTTCATTCATATTAAAAGAAATGTAAATTAAATTAAAATCACAAAGAGATTGCATTTTTTCCTAGTAGATTGACAGAGCAATAAGTTTGATAATTCATTCATTGTAAAGGGGCATCATATTGTATTATTGTTGGGAGCTCCAAATAGCACAACATCTTTGGATGGCAACTTAGCAATTCAACCAAAATTTTAAATTTCACTTCTAAAAACTTACTTAATAGCTAGTATACACAAGAATGTTCACTATTGTATTATTTATAGGAGAGAAAGAAAAAAATATAAATGTGTATTAACAGGAAATTGATTATATAAATTCATATATATATATATATATATAGAGAGAGAGAGAGAGAGAGAGAGAGAGAGAGAGAGAAAGAGAGAAGATATTAAAAGGAAAAAAAAGCAAACCTACATATACTAATATAAAACATTCTCCCAAATGTTAAATACAAAATTAAAAATGTAGCTCTGTGTGTATAATATTTTAATATTGATTTTTAAATGAAGTATATGGATATATATTTGTATATGCAGTTTTTTAAAATTAGGTAGCAAATCATTTGTATGTGAAAAATCAATTTAAGGAATTACTACCAACATTCTTTAATGTTGCTATTTTTACTTTGAGAATTTCTGTTTTGTTTAAATATTGATTAAATAATTTGATAACCATTTTGTTTTTCTTAATCATATAGTAAAGATAAGCATTTTGTGCGCATTTTGTTAGTTATGTGATTGCATAGTAGGTGATAGGAATATGCAAGAATAAGTATATTTCTTGCACTGTGTTATGGACAAAAAACATTTGAAAAATACTGGTATTAACTATCCTTGGAAAGACAAATAACAAATTGGTAAATAGCCCTTAAAGACTGAAATAAATGGGAAAATAAACAAGGAGAAATATGAATTACAGTGGATGGGGTAGAGAGAGAAGATGGGAGGGGAGGGAGTGGGGATGGTAGAGGATAGGAAAGGTAGCAGAATACAACAGTTACTAATAGGGCATTATGTAAAAATGTGGATGTGTAACCGATGTGATTCTGCAATCTGTATTTGGGGTAAAATTGGGAGTTCATAACCAACTTGAATCTAATGTATGAAATATGATATGTCAAGAGCTTTATAATGTTTTG